>NC_053115.1:40952780-41092780 GCF_010015445.1 Perca fluviatilis
TCTCCACGCCTGATGGAGATATTTCGAGGCAAAGGTGGAACAGCTGGAAGGAAAATAAGAAATGTCATGGTGGAGATTTCCATGGTTTGTCTTGAAATGTGTTGATTTATGCTTATACACTGTTTTTTTATAGTACAATGTTTTTAACAGTGTGCAACCCAGCTGGGAAGTGTACTAACATATTCTACTTAATTAAAAGGTACCATAAATTAAAAAAGTAAAATTACCCATCTAAAAATCTACTAAATTTAAATTGCAATAACAAAATAAAACACTGACCCATATCTAAAAGACTGAGGGAGGTACAAAGTTATTTTTTTTAAAGTGGGGTGTTAAGAGATACTGCACTAGTTATGCCTACTAATAAGTGTTACCTGCAGTAGACAGTGGTCAGCACTCTATCTTTTTGAAGGAACAGAGATACACAGCTGAGCACGGGGTAGCAACAAAATTATTCTCCTGAATGAAGTCTAGTTAGTTGCTATGTTGTCCCTGTGCTCAGCAGTTTATCTTATCTGATTCTGTCCCTGCTTTGTGCTCTGCTTTTGCAAACTGGAATAGTGCTGAGCGCTGTCTATTACGGGTAATACACTGTAAGATAGATATGCAGCAGTGGGGTTTGACTTGTGATTTTTAGCACCCGTAAATGACCCAATACAAAGTATTGTTCAATCTGTAAAGTTATAATTTTTATAGTGCTTTTATTTTGTGTTGTACTGTAAGTTGGTAAAGACGCTAAGAATGTCAACAGTAAATTGAGCTCTGACATGTAATGGGAGAAGAAAGGAAAGGTGTCAACAGAGAAGTAATAAAAAGCTTAAGCTTAAGAACTCCAGTTGAAAGTGGCAACAAGCTCTTAAGTTGGTCTGTGAACCTCATTAGGACCTGAAAAATAAAAATGGCATCAGCCCTGTCTTTTCGACTGGAATGCTACAGTGCCAGTTTGTTTTGTCCATCATACACTGCAGTAGTTTTATTTATTTTTTCTACTCTGATCTACGAATGTGCTATAAAGTAAAATTATAGATTTTAAAACGTACTTAAAAAGGTACAAGTACACAGAAGTACTAATTACAGTAACATGACTAAATATAATTCGTTACTTTATGCCTTTAGTGTGCAGCTGCTATTATATTACGTCAGCTGAGATCTTAAAGTAAAGGATAAAATTCCATGGTAAACCTTTTGGGCAGGACTCAAAGCACCATGTGTTGCCTTTTTAAAATACTCTCAAAAATAAAGAATATTGCCTAAAGGAGTTTCCTTCTTTTCTCCTCAGGACGACACAATTCAAACGAGACGAGCATGTGTCCTCAAGTCCTTGTGCATCTACTTGAACGAAGACCACGAGAAACTTGTGAAGGATTACATGGTGAGTTACGTATGTCTGGCAAAGAAGCTGTAAACCAGTTGAAAAGAGCACATATTTACAATGCATGTAACAATGTAACAATGCATCGTGAATCAGTTAAAAAATCTATTTAAATGTGTTAAGATTACAACCGGTTGAGATAAAAAAAAAAGAAAATAAATTTGCGATGCAACAGCCTAGGGCTTGACTCTACGCAGGTAACCTTAGCTTGCTTAATCAGGGTTAAATGGTCTTTTGTGTGACTGTATTTCAATGGAAAGGATTCCAACACCGGGACGTGTAACAGAGACACCTTTTGAGATGCTTTGAGACACCGTAGCCAGATTTGGATAAGGGACTTGGTGTTGCATTTGGGTCCTGCTCCGTAACCTTGTGTTGCATTCAATATTAAAAAATACCCTTCTTTTTCTTTTTGTTGTTAAAAAAAGCAAATGAGTGGTGAAAAATTGTTCAGTTAATTTTAAATAATGTAAATGTAACCATATGGCCTTAGCCATTTTTTTATTTAAGATAAAATACTATTTCAGTTGCACTTTTGGTAAGAGGACACATCTCTTGTTTTGCACAATTTAAATAAAAAAGGAATGTTTTTTAGTCATTTCATTTCGTTAAAGTAGTGAGAAAATCGTATCATGAACTTTAAATCGTCAATTTGTGAGTTGAGTGTATTGTTACATCCCTACTTGGTATGATAAATTCAGAGGAGAAATTAATGGTTTTAAGTTGAGGTATTTAAGGTGCAGTGTGTAACAGGAATTTGCGTTTTTTCATAACGGACTTGGTATAAATTAATTATAATATACATAAGTGCTTTAATTATTTAAGTTTGGACTGACCATTTTAATCTATTCTGTGCAGAGCTTAAATTGACATCATAGCTTCAAGCACAGATAAAACATTTTACCTATTACATCCCACAGAACACAGACCTTGAGGCCAGTGCTTCCATGGAGCAAACTGTGATGGGGGTGTATGTCATACTGAAGGAGGGTGTGGAGCCTGAAGGTAACCCAGAGGACATCGGTGTCCTGATCGAAGGTGTGGAGTTCCTCCGTGAATTAGGAAACATTGGGGACGCCAGTGCTTTGTTATTTGGACTAATATACTGTCTGAACCTGAGTTACCCAGCAGACCTCAAATGCACTTTCGAAGTGATGCAGAAGATTCTCATGAATCTGGATGGGCAGAGGTTGTCGTCCCAAGCACACTTCCCAAAAAACAAGCTCATGGAGCAAATGTGCTTAAAGTAGAAGTCTACAAGGCAGTTTTTGTTTTCACAAGGACTTTTAGTTTACAAGTTAAACTAAAATCAGGTTAAATCTTTTAGCAGGACTGAGATATTTCTACTTATGTGAAAAACATGTTTGTACTTTTCCAAAAGAAGTGTTAAATTTAGAATAGAATAGAATAGCCTTTATTATCATTGCACTGTGAAGGTACAACAAAATTTAGGGTGCTCTCACAGAGCCACCCTTGCACCACACAAAAAAATAAAAACAAACAAGAAGAAAAAACAAGGAACAACATACTGTATGTCCAGGCAAGGACAAGAAACAGGCTCAGCGAGCAATATGCTCTCATTTAAAATAGTATCTACTAACATACTAAAAAATATATATATTATTTGTGTATGTATTTAAATATAAAATATCCATAAAATATAAAAGATAAAAAATATGTCTGTAGTTATTATAAACATTTGGAGTGAGCGCTTATGATAGAGTATCCATGAATGTCATGGACAAAGTGAGTGTCCATGAGTATTGGCAGTCCGTATGGCCCAGGGGAAAAAGCTGTTTGTCAGCCTGCTGGTGTGAGATTTGATTGACCTGTAGCGTCTCCCCGAGGGCAACAGATCAAATAGGGGGTAGGCAGGGTGTGAGAGGTCTGTGGTGATGGCCTTGGTTTTCCTAAGGCAGCAGGAGATAGCAATGTTTTCCAGGCTGGGCAGTGGGCAGCCGATGATTTTTTGTGCAGTGTTTATAACTCTCTGCACCGCCTTCCTGTCCGCCGCTGTGGAGCCTGCGTACCAAACAGTCAAGCAGTACGTTAGTACGCTCACCACAGAGGATTGGTAAAAAGCCAGCAGTAGATTCGTGTCAAGATTGTTCTTCCTGAGCACACGCAGGAAGTGTAACCGCTGCTGAGCTTTCTTAATCAGTGCCCTGATGTTGTGAGTCCAAGAGTGGTTAAAAGAGATGTGGGTGTCCAGAAACCTGAAGGTGGTGACAATTTCCACCCGCTCTCCATTTATAAGGAGGGGGTGTAGTCCTGTCTATGCTTCCTGAAATCCAGAATTAGTTCTTTTGTTTGTTTTTTTGACAGATCCTTTACCTCTGCTCTGTACGCTGTCTCGTCCCCGTCGGAAATACAACCAATCACTGTGGTGTCATCGGCATATTTTATTATGTGGTTGGACTGATGGGTTGGAGAACAGTCATGGGTGTACAGTGCGTACAGCAGAGGGCTCAGAACGCAGCCTTGAGGAGAACCAGTGCTGAGTGTGAGTGTGGAGGAGTGGTGTGGGCCGATTCTCACAGATTGTGGGCGGCTCGACAAAAAGTTTTTAATCCACATGCAGGTGGGGGGGGAATCATCAGCTCCATCAATTTACTGCAAAGAATGTCTGGAATGATTGTGTTGAACGCTGAGCTGTAGTCCACGAAGAGTATCCTCACATAGCTCTTTTTGTATTCCAAGTGGCTCAGCGCTGTGTGAAGTGTGAGAGCCATGGCATCCTCCGTTGACCGGTTTGCCCTGTAGGCGAACTGGCAAGGGTCGAAAGAGGAAGGGAGGCAGTCTCTGATGTGCTGGGAGACTGATTGCTCCAAGCACTTCATGATTACAAGCCTCCAGAGCAATGGGTCTGTAATCGTTCAAGCTGTTTATGGCAGGTTTTTTTGGGAAATGGGGATGATAATAGAGGCCTTCAGACATGTGGGGATGGTGGCATGTGTCAGGGAGAGATTGAAAAGTTTTGTGAGGATCCCTGTTAGCTGGTCTGCACACGCTTTAACCACCGCTCCCGGAATGCCGTCGGGACCAGCAGCTTTCCTGGGGTTCACTGCTCTCAGTTTCATCCTCACCTCATGCTCCTGAAGAAAAAGAGGTGGAGTGCTGGAGCCAGGGGGAGGCAGTGACTGCAGGTGTGTGGTGGTAGTCTCAAACCGGGTAAAGAAGCTGTTTAGCTCCTCTGCCAGGGTACTGCTGCTGGAGGATGTGGGGGGTGGGCGACCTTTGTAGTTTGTTAGGGCCTGGATACCCCTCCACATCTGTCGCGGGTTGTTATCAATCAGATGTCCCTCTACTTTCCTCTTATAGTAGTCCTTTGCCTGTTTAATACCCCTCCTCAGTTCAGCTCTAGTGGTGCTGTAGAGAGCTCTGTCTCCCGTCTTGAAGGCCGAGTTACAAGCTATGATCAGGGTCTGGACTTCACCTGTCATCCAGGGCTTCCTGTTTGGGAAGATCTGGATGCGTTTCTCCTGTGACGTTGGCAATACAGCACTTGATGTAAAAGAGGACAGACTCAGTGTATGTGTCCAGGTCCTGATCTTCAAAAATACTCCACTCTGTAGAAGCGAAGCAGTCTTGCAGCTGGGTGAAAGCATTTTCAGGCCAGGCTGTGATGGTCTGTGTGGCAGGTTTTGTTTGCCTCCTGAGTGGGGTGTAAGCCGGAGAGAGCAGCAGAGAAAGGTGGTCTGATTGCCCGAGGTGGGGGAGGGGTGACACTCTATAGGCATGTTTAATGTTGGAGTAAACATTATCTAATGTGTTTTGTCCCCTAGTAGCACATTTAACGTGCAGATAAAATTTAGGGAGAACAGTCTTGAGGCGTGCCTTATTAAAATCCCCCGCGATGATATGAACACCATCCGGATGAGCCCTCTGTTGTTTGTCTATCATGAGCTGAAGCTGGCCGAGAGCCGTGCTAACGTTAGCATTTGGGTGGATATAAACAACAGTCACAATGACTACCGTTAGCTCCCGAGGCAGGTAAAAGGGTCGGCACTGGACAGACATGGCCTCCAGGTCCGGTGAGCAATAAGCGTTGATTACTCTACTGTCCAAGCACCAATCCTCAAGTACATAAACACAGAGTCCACCTCCTCTGATCTTACCGGAGGCTTCGGTCCGGTCATGGCGGTGTATAGTGCGGCCTACTAGCGCACTGTGCAGCATCGGATTTTGGCGGGTGTAACCAGGTTTCGCTAACAATCAACAAACAACACTCACGGTTAAGGTGATTGTAGGCGATCATTGACTGCAGCTCATCCATCTTGTTTGTCAGAGATCTGGCGTTTGTGAGAAGGATAGATGGTAGCGGAGGTCGGTGCGGCTGTTTCCTTAGCCGGACTAGCAAGCCTGCCCGACATCCCCGTTTCTGCTTTCTCTCCTTACGCCGCCTCCGGCGCCTTCCGGGCCCGACAACAGTCCATAGGGCGCCCGGTGGTCTCTGGCGGGATGTTGTGAGTCCGTGTAAAAACACTTGTAATTTCCATTTTCGCCAGAAAACCGATGCCTATCAGTTTTTGACGATTGTAGATTGGCTTACTTAAACACGAGTTTGTCAGAAAAAGACAAAGTACATAGAAAACACAAAAAGGTGCAAAGTAGCTGGGAGCCTCGAGCCGCTGCATCCGTGCGCGCCGCCATCATAGTGAAAAATGCAGGCAGGCAGAGATGTTCCGATATAATGTTTCCCTTGCCAATTCCGATACCCCATACCAGTGTGTTAAAAATGCTTACATTTTATGTTTTAACAGCTGTTATGCCTGTAATGGATGGGATAGTATTGCTTGTTGTATGTGGCCCAGGTTAAACTTTTTGTGGTCATACACAAACCATGAATGCCATAGAACTTTCTTTTATGTAGTTTGACAGGGAGTGTAACAGCTTTAAAGTACATTTTCTTTCTTTGCTAAATTACGTATTGGATTGCATTATTATTGCATAAACTCCAGTACTTGTCGATGCCAGGACTTTAGGCACTATTCTGATATTGCTATTGGAAAATCTTGTTACATTATCTGGTAAATTGTTCCCAGTTAGTCAGTAGCCATTTGCTACAATTGGCTGTGTGTGTAATGCAGGCAAAATGTTTTATAAGGTCAATGTTACATTAATAAAAATGTAAAATGGATTTGCATGTTGTCATTTTGTATGCATACAATACATTATTGTCCTAGTAACGAAAACCACACTAATTAAACCAACAAGATTGACATCAGTTCATTCAACAACACTGACATTACAATAACTGACAAGCCTTATATGAGTTGATATGTCAAGGTGGGATTTTGTTCTACTGAAGTATTTGACAAATGTAGAATACACTCAAATTGATTTGACTAAATTAACTAAGAACAAACATATAAATTCAACAAGATGCAAATGAGTTGAATGCAAACACTACTATTATGTTTAACCAACACATGTATGCTGTGTTCAAATAACATGATGAAGGTTGGTTGACTTAACTTGGTTTGTTTAGATGGAAAATAGGTGGCATGATTAAATCATGTTCATCCAATGAAATTTTTTTTTGTGTTCCACCAACAGGTACTATTACACTGGAAAATCATTTTTAAACATAATTTCAGTCCTCACAATGTCCCACTGTGGAATAATGGAGTCACTCTAATAAAATCTATGTTTATGGAAGACTGGATGGAGGAACAAATATGGTCAATTGTGCATCTGATGGATGGAAATGGTAATATTCTCCAATTTGATGAGTTTAATTCTCTATATAACTTGGATTGCTCTCTTAAAAACTATACTAAGGTGACACCAAACATTCCAATGGCACTTATTCAGATAATCCAAAATAATCTAGATAATACACCAACACCTACATTACAAATTATAAATATTGATTATGTGGATCTTTTACATAAAAGATGCAATAATGCATTTCTAAGGCAATTGTTTGTATGTATCCTGGTTCAACAAGGACGAAACTTCTCAAAAACTGTGTAATAACTAAAATATTGCCTATTATAACTAAATTCCCTCCTATATATAAAGAGATGTATTTTAAAATTGTGAATATTTATCCTTCAAATGAATGTATCGCTGCAAGGTTCAAATTTGATGTTGATAACTGTCACCTCTGTCTTACAGATGTAGAAACTACAGAGCACCTGTTTTATACTTGTGATATGAATCAAATCTTATGGAAATCATTACATGACTGGCTAAACTCCAAATCCATGAATATAGACTTTTTTTTTTTTTTTAAACTATCCAGTTAGGAATAATCTTAAAGGACAAAAGAATTGAATTCTTGGTTAATAATCTTATAATAATAACAACTAAATATTATATACACAAATGTCAGTTTGCAAAGACAACCCCCCCCCCAGTGTGAAATGCACTACAAAACAAACTTTCTATGCTCAAGAAATGTATAAAAGGTCAGTAGCGCCCAAGCCAGGAAGCTCTGTACACTTATGTCTGAATTTAACCTTTGCTAGCCCCTTGCCCCTTTTTTATTTTATTTTATTTTTTATATCTATATACAGTAAAGGTCAAATGTTTGGACACACCTTCTTCATTCAATGTGTTTTGTTTATTTTCATGACTATTTACATTGTAGATTCTCACTGAAGGCATTAAAACTGAGGAATGAACACATATGGAATTATGTACTTAACAAAAAAGGTGAAATAACTGAAAACATGTCTTATATTTTAGATTCTTCAAAGTAGCCACCCTTTGCTTTTTTTGATAACTCTGCAAACCCTTGGTGTTCTCTCAATGAGCTTCATGAGGTAGTCACCTGAAATGGTTTTCACCTTCACAGGTGTGCCTTGTCAGGGTTAATTAGTGGAATTATTTCCCTTATTTATAAAAAAAGCAAAGGGTGGCTACTTTGAAGAATCTAATATAAGACATGTTTTCAGTTATTTCACACTTTTTTGTTAAGTACATAATTCCATATGTGTTCATTCATAGTTTTGATGCCTTCAGTGAGAATCTACAATGTAAATAGTCATGAAAATAAAAAGCATACACATTGAATGAGAAGGTGTGTCCAAACTTTTGACCTGTACTGTACGTGTGTGTATATAGTGTATATGCATTTTTGCTATGATATTCTTTAGTGTATTGTATCTTGATACTTAAACTTTACTTGTTATTTACTATGGTCATCATTCACTGACAAGTTATTTCCTATAATGGATACTTATGAATATTAGTTAATATTAGTTAAAAGAAAATATTCAGTTTAGGAGGTGTGACTGTATTACTGATAGAATTCTACTTGAATTATCAAACATTGAGTTTGTTAATGTAATCTTTCTTTGGATTCTAAATAAAGATGTTTAAAAAAAAAAGAAAAAGAAAAAAAATATAGGAAAACTACTGGCGGTCGCGGACATATATATATATATATATATATATATATATATATATATATATATATATATATATATATATATATATATATATATATATGGTCGCGGATGCCTTACTCCGCCTCTGACTGGCTTACCCTGGTACCTCAACCAATCCCACTCCTCATCCCTAAACCTAACCAATCCAACCAACGAAGGTAACGAGTACTAGCCAATCACAGTAAAATGCCTTCGCCATCCCAGGAAAAGAAAATGTGTTTTCCCATCTGGAGCTAACCTTTTATATATGTCAATGGAGCTAACCCGTTCTCTTAATACATCCATGGAGCTAACGGGAGCTAACCTAACCTATGGAGCTAAACCCTTATATGTCAATGGCTAAACTTCACTTAATACCTAATACGAGCTAACGTTACTTGTTTGCTAACAGCAGTGTGAGCTTATGTCGTTTGTTTATTTGCGCTACTTCGGGGAAACATGTTTGGTGTTAAACTTTGGTTGACTCTCTTCTGTCTTCTGACTTTAAATGGATTAATACTCGGACAGGAACACGGTAAGAAACTGGTTTCAGATGTTTTTCAGTTCGTAGTTCAGTCCTTGTATTGCTGACCCTTCACAGCATCTCCCCAGGTACTTATACGTACGCAGTTCTCTACAAAATCTACGACCTGTCCCTTGATACTACTCTCACGGGTTAATGGCTTGTTCCTTAGCTACATAAAATACTCCTGTCCTTAGTTTTTGTTACATTGAGATGAAAGAATTCACTTTCAACCTTTGCTAAAAAACCATCAGCATCGACACAGTGTGATCTTATAAATATTGATACAAATTAATGACAAGACCCGACTTCACATAAAGCGTCCTCGTGGTTAATTTGATGTAAATTTAAAACCACAGTAGTAACCCTACGTGGAAGACTGTATGGCTGCAGCCTGGAGCGTCCCATGTCATTCCGTCCCGTATCGTGCCGTCCCCAAGCTTCTACTTTTCAAAAATAAAAGCTGGCGTCTGGAATAAAATACTTTAAAATACTTTACTGCTTTAATACTTTTTTTTAAATACACTGCTGTGTACCATAAGGAAAATCACAGAAAGAAACCATCAGGGTCTGTTACCATAAATTGCTAACAAATGTCAACCAACGCTGATGCAGCTGGTTTCATCAAATGTAGGCCTAGGTTAACATGAGTCATTTTGTAACCACCACTTTTTGAAAACCTCAAGCTCAATTTAGTTAAAAAAAACGAAAAAAAGTCCATAACACATATAATTCTTGAGCCAGATGCCAAAAATCCACAACAATCTCTATCCCCACAGGGCAGACACACACACACACACACACACACACACACACAGCTCTGCTGCTGCGCTTGGTGTTATGTGCCTTCTGGTTTTTCCACCTACTGGTTTCCGAGCCTGTCCAGATGCCGTGTAAACCTATCAACCTATCCACGTCAACAGATTTGCTACATATTCATAAACATTTTACTGACCTTTGCATGTCGCAATTAAAATAAAAACTATACTGAACTGAACTGAAAATCTGGGCCCTACATTACTATAACATTGTACAGCCGGGAAAAATGTGTCTGAAAAGTAATTAGGATGATCCTTGTCGCTGGATTCGAACCTCCTTCAGCAAAAATAAAAACATAAGAGTCTGCTTCACCGTCCACTACACTATCACATTTATCACACCACCTTCCTTCTTTTCCGTCAGTAGGCCATGAATCACTGTTTATCTGAGTACTCGAAACACAACAGGTTACCTTGATTTAGACTTAAAAACATAACTATATCATGCACTCCCACCTTCTGCTACACCTCTGCGCGCCCCCATGTGCAAGGATTCGCGCATAAATTATAGCAGGCAGCACACGGATTCTGAAACAATGGGTCTAAAACAAATGGTTACCCTGGGCTGGAAACGTGATCTCGAGGCTCTCAAACAGCTCCAATAACAAGTTCCTTGGATTTATGAAACAAAGCGATATTTCAATTGACATGGCTTAAATGCCTACATCTACGTTCATACGCCAGCACAACGTAATGTTTATGACCCTAGCCTACTATAACATTGTAAAGTGGGAAAATGTGTTTTAAAAGTAATTAGGATGATCCGTGTCGCGGTCGATTCAAAACTTTCTCAGCAAAAATAACAACATGCCAGCCCATTGCGCTGTCCACTACTATCATTTCAATCACAAAAGCTTCAGAACATGACTTTGTTTTCTCTCAGGTTGATAGGTTTACACGGCATCTGGACAGGCTCGGAAACCAGTAGGTGGAAAAACCAGAAGGCACATAACACCGGGACATTCTGCTTAACGTGAAAAAGCTTAAAGGGGTGATAGAATGATTATATAGGGTATTTTACACTGTTCCTTAAGGTCTCCTAATGAGGTATGTAACATTGGTTGGGCTGAAAATTGCCCGAATGCTATTTTATTAGGCCCTTAACTACCCTGTGAACATGGCTC
The DNA here is from genome assembly GCF_010015445.1 of Perca fluviatilis. NCBI lineage: Eukaryota > Metazoa > Chordata > Actinopteri > Perciformes > Percidae > Perca > Perca fluviatilis. The sequence goes on from NC_053115.1 coordinate 40,963,997, forward strand.
TATTTAGAGCTTTTCTTCCAAATATGGTATGCTAATGAATATTCAGAATGAGCTACGTGCTGATTGGTTTGAGCAAACTACATAGAAACATATGGGAGACTCTGCAGCAGGCCGCATATTTCAGACACTGCAAAGTTATACATTGTCCGGCTATTTCGTTATTAAATTCACTTCTGAGACTTTTTTAAGCGAGAAATCAACTATATAAAGCTCAAATATGGGCCGTTTTACGAAAATTGATGGCTAATTGCAAATTTGGTAAGACTGTGTGTCGGAGTTCAGCCGCTGGTGCTGCCTCGCCGCCCGCCGGTGCTGCCTCGCCGCCCGGCCTGCCTTCCTTCACAGACCCCGGCCTGCTATGAGGTACTTGGAGCTCGGTCACGGCTGGCAGCCCACAGCAGGGACTACCAACACCGCTGCCCTGACAGAGCTCCAGGGCCTTCAACTCCCCTCTTCCTGCTAGCTAAATGGCCCGTTGTGTGAGAGTGAGAGCGCGCCCGTCAGTGAGCTTGTTCCGTAGTCCCATTAGCCCAAAACGGTGATTTTGCGCAGGTATGGAGTGCTGTGGGTTGCCAGCCGTGACTGAGATCCATCTACCTCACAGCAGGCCGGGGTCTGTGAAGGAAACGGCGGCGAGGCAGCTACACAGGCAGCACCGGGCGCTGAACTCCGACACAGGCGGACAAAATTTGCAATTAGACATCAATTTTCGAGAAAACGCGCTTACCATTGACCTCTACATAGTTGATTTCTCGCACGCATAAAAAGTCTCAGAAGTGAATTTAATGGTAAAATAGCATTTGAACATGTATGCAATTTCTGAGATCTGCACGACCTAGATTCAGAAGACTACCTGATCTCAGGTCAGTAGCCTATGCAAATGTCTGGGCGTGACAAGAGAGAGACTAGAGCCAAATTAGGAGGAGCCGCAATAGTTGACGTCAACTATGAGGCTTGTTGAGATTTGCCCGTTTTCAGAGGGCAGTTTCAAATAGTGAGATTTGCAGAGAAAAGAGGTATCAATGGGATTTAGAGGTTCTATGTATGTCCTAGTTACCCACTAAACTGTTATTATTCAACTATGACAAGGTAAAATCAGTTTTGCATTCTATCACTCCTTTAACGTGGTTTAATGTGCCTCAACAACAATCAATCATCACCAAATTTCTCATGGCCATATCTTGTGATGAACACTTAAGCCTGTCAAAAGAACTAAACTGAAATCCAACGATTGTAAGTTATTTCACATTAACATTTTCTTCTTCATTGCGCCTATGGCGAGGAAAAAGCTTATACCTTGATTACCAAATTTCTCTCTGATATTGCTCCTCATAACCACTGAAAATTGTCAAAAAATCTAACCAGAAATGTGGTGAGGATAGATTGTTGTTTAGGTACATTAAACCACGTTAAGCTTTTTCATGTTGTAGGACTTATAAAGCCTATGAGAACCATGGGGAGTCAACCCACAGTTGCTCCGCTGCCCTGCTGAAAATGTGAAGCAGAAACGCCGTCGAATGTCAGATAACGTCCATAATAATAGGACTTTGGGTTCAATTTTTGACAGTTTTCAGTGGTTAGGAGAGAGAAATTTGGTGAGCTTGACATGGGACGCTCCAGGATGCAGCCATACCCGCCTCGGAATTGTTGTTATTATTTATTTTTTTGTGTGTCTTTTCTTTTTTGTCTTAATGTTGTTAAAATGCCTTGTGATGTGATTTCCGCTGCAACCTAATTTCCCCACGGGGACAATAAATTAACAAACAAACATTTGCCTTGGAGATTGGAGCATACGTACACAAACAAACATATATAAGCATTAGTAAGAATAGAAAATGAAAATTAATGCAAACACTACTATTATGTTTAACCAACACATGTATGCTGTGTTCAAATAACATGATGAAGGTTGGTTGACTTAACTTGGTTTGTTTAGATGGAAAATAGGTGGCATGATTAAATCATGTTCATCCAATGAAATTTTTTTGTGTTCCACCAACAGGTACTATTACACTAGAAAAAAAATCATTTTTAAACATAATTTCAGTCCTCACAATGTCCCACTGTGGAATAATGGAGTCACTCTAATAAAATCTATGTTTATGGAAGACTGGATGGAGGAACAAATATGGTCAATTGTGCATCTGATGGATGGAAATGGTAATATTCTCCAATTTGATGAGTTTAATTCTCTATATAACTTGGATTGCTCTCTTAAAAACTATACTAAGGTGACACCAAACATTCCAATGGCACTTATTCAGATAATCCAAAATAATCTAGATAATACACCAACACCTACATTACAAATTATAAATATTGATTATGTGGATCTTTTACATAAAAGATGCAATAATGCATTTCTAAGGCAATTGTTTGTATGTATCCTGGTTCAACAAGGACGAAACTTCTCAAAAACTGTGTAATAACTAAAATATTGCCTATTATAACTAAATTCCCTCCTATATATAAAGAGATGTATTTTAAAATTGTGAATATTTATCCTTCAAATGAATGTATCGCTGCAAGGTTCAAATTTGATGTTGATAACTGTCACCTCTGTCTTACAGATGTAGAAACTACAGAGCACCTGTTTTATACTTGTGATATGAATCAAATCTTATGGAAATCATTACATGACTGGCTAAACTCCAAATCCATGAATATAGACTTTTTTTTTTTTTTTTAAACTATCCAGTTAGGAATAATCTTAAAGGACAAAAGAATTGAATTCTTGGTTAATAATCTTATAATAATAACTAAATATTATATACACAAATGTCAGTTTGCAAAGACAACCCCTCCCCAGTGTGAAATGCACTACAAAACAAACTTTCTATGCTCAAGAAATGTATAAAAAGGTCAGTAGCGCCCAAGCCAGGAAGCTCTGTACACTTATGTCTGAATTTAACCTTTGCTAGCCCCTTGCTCCCTTTTTATTTTATTTTATTTTTTATATCTATATACAGTAAAGGTCAAAAGTTTGGACACACCTTCTCATTCAATGTGTTTTGTTTATTTTCATGACTATTTACATTGTAGATTCTCACTGAAGGCATCAAAACTATGAATGAACACATATGGAATTATGTACTTAACAAAAAAGTGTGAAATAACTGAAAACATGTCTTATATTTTAGATTCCTCAAGTAGCCACCCTTTGCTTTTTTTATAACTCTGCAAACCCTTGGTGTTCTCTCAATGAGCTTCATGAGGTAGTCACCTGAAATGGTTTTACCTTCACAGGTGTGCCTTGTCAGGGTTAATTAGTGGAATTATTTCCCTTATTTATAAAAAAAGCAAAGGGTGGCTACTTTGAAGAATCTAAAATATAAGACATGTTTTCAGTTATTTCTACACTTTTTTGTACCAAATTCCATATGTGCTCATTCATAGTTTTGATGCCTTCAGTGAGAATCTACAATGTAAATAGTCATGAAAAAAAAAAGAGATACGCTTGAATGAGAAGGTGTGTGTCCAAACTTTTGACGTGTGTGTATATAGTGTATATGCATTTTGGCTATGATATTCTTTAGTGTATTGTATCTTGATACTTAAACTTTACTTGTTATTTACTATGGTCATCATTCACTGACAAGTTATTTCCTATAATGGATACTTATGAATATTAGTTAATATTAGTTAAAAGAAAATATTCAATTTAGGAGGTGTGACTGTATTACTGATAGAATTCTACTTGAATTATCAAACATTGAGTTTGTTAATGTAATCTTTCTTTGGATTCTAAATAAAGATGTTTAAAAAAAAAAAAAAAGAAAAAAAATAGGAAAACTACGGCGGTGGTGGGACATATATATATATATATATATATATATATATATATATATATATATATATATATATATATTTATATATTATATATATATATACAGGCCCCCCGATAGGGGGACAAACGGGTCTGTTGTCCCGGGCCCACAGTAGGGGGGCAGAACTGGGCCCTCATTAAATTACGGAAGAATTAAAAATCTTTTTTTTAAAATAGGCCTATTTGTGGAAAAAAATATGTAGCATAATATTTGAATTAAATAAAAGCGTTTTATTTGTTTTCTTCCTAATTGTCCTGGAAATGGTGGTCAAGAACCCCCACCCTCAACATAAAAATGGTTTGGCCACTGATCAAAATTTGATATTGTCACTTGATTTGAAGTTCAGTACGCTCAAAATGTCCGGTCAGCACAAGTCCGGAGCTCGGAAAAGGAAAGAAAGAAGAAGAAAATAGAGGCCTTGGAGATTTTCTAAACAAATATTTAAAAAAGGTGGTGACGGTGAAGCTGGAACTGTCACCGTAGAGCAAGGTAAGAACCAGCGCAGCCAACGTTTACGAGCCTTGTAACGTAACGTAACAGGCCAGCTCTAATGTTAACGTCCATTAGCTTGTATAAAAGCCTGAGACAACACGTTCTCTCTGACAGAAACAGTTGAGTTTGGTAGCTCCATCAGTAAGGATGAGACAGAGAGAGATCCAGCTGCAGTCAGGTGACAGAGAGAGTGATGCGGGAGGGGCCCGCTGCCCCGCAACGGAGGGACAGAGTCAGGCTACCGGTGAGAGAGAGAGAGAGAGAGAGAGAGAGAGAGAGATGCGGGGGGGCCCGCTGCCCTGTCGGAGAGTCTGAGCAGGATGGATCAGACACTGATTACACACTTAATTTCAGTAAGAGATGTGAGGAGAGGAAGAGCAAGGGAGAAAGGAGAGATCTGGCCGCGGGGGCCCATCTAAGATCTCGTCCCGGCCCAGGCAAGACTGTCAGCTGGCCTGTATTATATATATATATATATATATATATATATATATATATATATATATATATATATATATATATATATATATATATATGGTCGCGGATGCCTTACTCCGCCTCTGACTGGCTTACCCTGGTACCTCAACCAATCCACTCCTCATCCCTAAACCTAACCAATCCAACCAACGAAGGTAACGAGTACTAGCCAATCACAGTAAAATGCCTTCCTCGCCATCCCAGGAAAAGAAAATGTGTTTTCCCATCTGGAGCTAACCTTTTATATATGTCAATGGAGCTAACCCGTTCTCTTAATACATCCATGGAGCTAACGGGAGCTAACCTAACCTATGGAGCTAAACCCTTTTATATGTCAATGGCTAAACTTCACTTAATACCTAATACGAGCTAACGTTACTTGTTTGCTAACAGCAGTGTGAGCTTATGTCGTTTGTTTATTTGCGCTTCGCCGGAAACATGTTTGGTGTTAAACTTTGGTTGACTCTCTTCTGTCTTCTGACTTTAAATGGATTAATACTCGGACAGGAACACGGTAAGAAACTGGTTTCAGATGTTTTTCAGTTCGTAGTTCAGTCCTTGTATTGCTGACCCTTCACAGCATCTCCCCAGGTACTTATACGTACGCAGTTCTCTACAAAATCTACGACCTGTCCCTTGATACTACTCTCACGGGTTAATGGCTTGTTCCTTAGCTACATAAAATACTCCTGTCCTTAGTTTTTGTTACATTGAGATGAAAGAATTCACTTTCAACCTTTGCTAAAAAACCATCAGCATCGACACAGTGTGATCTTATAAATATTGATACAAATTAATGACAAGACCCGACTTCACATAAAGCGTCCTCGTGGTTAATTTGATGTAAATTTAAAACCACAGTAGTAACCCTACGTGGAAGACTGTATGGCTGCAGCCTGGAGCGTCCCATGTCATTCCGTCCCGTATCGTGCCGTCCCCAAGCTTCTACTTTTCAAAAATAAAAGCTGGCGTCTGGAATAAAATACTTTAAAATACTTTACTGCTTTAATACTTTTTTTTAAATACACTGCTGTGTACCATAAGGAAAATCACAGAAAGAAACCATCAGGGTCTGTTACCATAAATTGCTAACAAATGTCAACCAACGCTGATGCAGCTGGTTTCATCAAATGTAGGCCTAGGTTAACATGAGTCATTTTGTAACCACCACTTTTTGAAAACCTCAAGCTCAATTTAGTTAAAAAAAAAAAGAAAAAAAAAGTCCATAACACATATAATTCTTGAGCGCCAGATGCCAAAAAATCCACAACAATCTCTATCCCCACAGGGCAGACACACACACACACACACACACACACACACACACACACACACACACACACACACAGCCGCTCTGCTGCTGCGCTGGTGTTATGTGCCTTGTGGTTTTTCCACCTACTGGTTTCCGAGCCTGTCCAGATGCCGTGTAAACCTATCAACCTATCCACGTCAACAGATTTGCTACATATTCATAAACATTTTACTGACCTTTGCATGTCGCAATTAAAATAAAAACTATACTGAACTGAACTGAAAATCTGAGCCCTACATTACTATAACATTGTACAGTGGGAAAATGTGTTTTAAAAGTAATTAGGATGATCTGTGTCGCGGTCGATTCAAAACTTTCTCAGCAAAAATAACAACATGCCAGCCCATTGCGCTGTCCACTACTATCATTTCAATCACAAAAAGCTTCAGAACATGACTTTGTTTTCTCTCAGGTTGATAGGTTTACACGGCATCTGGACAGGCTCGGAAACCAGTAGGTGGAAAAACCAGAAGGCACATAACACCGGGACATTCTGCTTAACGTGAAAAAGCTTAAAGGGGTGATAGAATGATTATATAGGGTATTTTACACTGTTCCTTAAGGTCTCCTAATGAGGTATGTAACATTGGTTGGGCTGAAAATTGCCCGAATGCTATTTTATTAGGCCCTTAACTACCCTGTGAACATGGCTCTATTTAGAGCTTTTCTTCCAAATATGGTATGCTAATGAATATTCAGAATGAGCTACGTGCTGATTGGTTTGAGCAAACTACATAGAAACATATGGGAGACTCTGCAGCAGGCCGCATATTTCAGACACTGCGAAGTTATACATTGTCCGGCTATTTCGTTATTAAATTCACTTCTGAGACTTTTTAAGCGTGAAATCAACTATATAAAGCTCAAATATGGGCCGTTTTACCGAAAATTGATGGCTAATTTGCAAATTTGGTAAGACTGTGTGTCGGAGTTCAGCCGCTGGTGCTGCCCTCGCCGCGTGCTGCCTCGCACCCGGCCTGCCTTCCTTCACAGACCCCGGCCTGCTATGAGGTAATTTGAGCTCGGTCACGGCTGGCAGCCAACAGCAGGGACTACCAACAGCGCGCCGCCCTGACAGAGCTCCAGGGCCTTCAACTCCCCCTCTTCCTGCTAGCTAAATGGCCCGTTGTGTGAGAGTGAGCAGTCTAGCGTGAGCGTGGGTTACACCAGCAATCTCTTACCACGTTACACATGTCATGCCACTTACACAAAATCTAACTAAAGGTCTTATAAAGCTAACAACGGTGTCCGATTTCAAGTTAATGAATATTTGTGAAGACAAAGTGTTTGGTTTCGTAAGTGTACCGTCCTTCAATCCTAGCTATGTCTAGCTACAAACCACGGATAGTTAGCTTCCTTTTCGCCTTAATTCGAGTATATTTATAGTTTGAATTTCGTCACGCCACTTACACAACATCTAACTATATGTCTTATAAACCTAACAACGGTGTCCGATTTCAAGTTAATATTTGTGAAGACTAGGTGTTACGTTAGCTGTGACTGTCCCTTCAATCCTAGCTACAAATCACGGTTAGCTTCCTTTTCGCCTTAATTCGAGTATATTTACAGTTTGAATTTCGTCACGCCACTTATACAACATCTGACTATATGTCTTATAAAGCTAACAACTGTGTCCGATTTCAAGTTAATGAATTTATTTTGGGAATTTCAGAGGAATTCTAAGAAGAGGCTAGCTAGCTCTCATTGATAAAGCTACATCCAGCCGCAGGCTCTATCAATGAGACTCACGGACAAGCGGCGTTTATTTCCCCAATTGTTTGTTTAAATAACTCAACACATTATAATTACACACATTAAAAGAGTAACTGGAACCTGTGGTAAGAGATTGCTGGCGTAACAAGCTCGCTGACCGCGCTTTCACTCACATACACCTGGCATTTAGCTAGCAGGAAGAGGGGAGTTGGAGGCCCTGGAGCTCTGTCAGAGCAGCGGTGTTTCGTAGTCCCATTAGCCCAAAACAGTGATTTTGCGCGGGTATGGAGTGCTGTGGGTTGCCAGCCGTGACTGAGATCCATCTACCTCACAGCAGGCCGGGGTCTGTGAAGGAAGGAAGGCCAGGCGGCGAGGCAGCTACACAGGCAGCACCGGCGCTGAACTCCGACACACAGGCGGACAAAATTTGCAATTAGACATCAATTTTCGTAAAACGGCCCGTATTTGACCTCTACATAGTTGATTTCTCGCATAAAAAAGTCTCAGAAGTGAATTTAATGGTAAAATAGCATTTGAACAATGTATACAATTTCTGAGATCTGCACGACCTAGATTCAGAATAATAACTGATCTCAGGTCAGTAGCCTATGCAAATGTCTGGGCGTGACAAAGAGAGAGACTAGAGCCAAATTAGGTGGAGCCGCAATAGTTGACGTCAACTATGAGGCTTGTTGAGATTTGCCCGTTTTCAGAGGCAGTTTCAAATTGTGAGATTTGCAGAGAAAAGAGGTATCAATGGGATTTAGAGGTTCTATATATGTCCTAGTTACCCACTAAACTGTCATTATTCAACTATGACAAGGTAAAATCAGTTTCGCATTCTATCACCCCTTTAACGTGGTTTAATGTGCCTCAACAACAATCAATCATCACCAAATTTCTCATGGCCATATCTTGTGATGAACACTTAAGCCTGTCAAAAGAACTAAACTGAAATCCAACGATTGTAAGTTATTTCACATTAACATTTTCTTCTTCATTGGCGCCTATGGCGAGGAAAAAGCTTGTACCTATGATTACCAAATTTCTCTCTGATATTGCTCCTCATAACCACTGAAAATTGTCAAAAAATCTAACCAGAAATGTGGTGAGGATAGATTGTTGTTTAGGTACATTAAACCACGTTAAGCTTTTTCATGTTGTAGGACTTATAAAGCCTATGAGAACCATGGGGAGTCAACCCACAGCTGCTCCGCTGCCCTGCTGAAAATGTGAAGCAGAAACGCGTCAGATGTCAGATAACGTCCATAATAATAGGACTTTGGGTTCAATTTTTGACAGTTTTCAGTGGTTAGGAGAGAGAAATTTGGTGAGCTTGACATGGGACGCTCCAGGATGCAGCCATACCCGCCTCGGAATTGTTGTTATTATTTATTTTTTTGTGTGTCTTTTCTTTTTTGTCTTAATGTTGTTAAAATGCCTTGTGATGTGATTTCCGCTGCAACCTAATTTCCCCACGGGGACAATAAATTAACAAACAAACATTTGCCTTGGAGATTGGAGCATACGTACACAAACAAACATATATAAGCATTAGTAAGAATAGAAAATAAACAATAAATACAGAAACAAATGTATTAAAAAATAGCTGTTCAAGTTAGTTTAAGCTCTGTGTGGAATGGGCATGTATAGTCAGATGAAGTGTGGATGAAGGTCAGTGCAGTGTGTAGTGACTAGGGATGGGGCTAGAGGCTGTCAGTGGGGGTCCCGGGGCCCTTGTTAACACGGCTGTCTGCAGAGAGGAAGAACCAGTTTTTATGGTGGGAGGTTTTGGTCCTGATGGGCCTCAGCCTCCTGCCAGAGGGGAGGGGTTCACACTGTTAGTGTCCGGGGTGACAGGGATCGGCTACCATCTTTTTCCTACATCATATATATTTACATCTTTCTTTTACAATCTTTATGCTGTTTATCCTTGCTGTTAAAGGATTTTAAAATGTATTTCAGGCTTATTGTCATCATATCCAGTACATAATTTGTTGATGTTGTGGTGAAGTTCATATTAAACCTCATGTTTCTGTGTTAGCCCCTAGTTTATACAGTCAATGGTTCCAACAGGTTGGTGTTTAGTTTAGTTTAGACTGCAGCTGCTTTCAGCAATAATCTCAGTACTAATAATTATGGATCAATATTTCTTATTTTAAATCATTAGTAGGCATGTTATTTACTTAAAGTCCAGGCCTTAAGTGACTTTTCAAAAGCAGTCTACTTACAGTCAGTCTACTTACAGTCAGGAGTCATGTGATTACTGCAGGTTTTCCTCATGTTACTACTGATGCTCAGTACTCTGTCTTCCAGTTATTCTCCGTTGATTTAAACCTTCTGTGTGAAGTGTTATAGAGAACAAACTTTACTACTTTTATACAGTACAAGTCAATTTTAGTGCTACAAATTAACCTTTGCTTTTTATTAATAAGGGAAAAAATTCCACTAATTAACTCTGACAAGGCACACCTGTGAAGTGAAAACCATTTCAGGTGACTACCTCATGAAGCTCATTGAGAGAACACCAAGGGTTTGCAGAGTTATCAAAAAAAGCAAAGGCTGGCTACTTTGAGGAATCTAAAATATAAGACATGTTTTCAGTTATTTCACACTTTTTTGTTAAGTACATAATTCCATATGTGTTCATTCATAGTTTTGATGCCTTCAGTGAGAATCTACAATGTAAATAGTCATGAAAATAAAGAAAACCATTGAATGAGAAGGTGTGTCCAAACTTTTGGCCTGTACTGTAGGTCCAAAAACACTTGATGTTTCAGCATCCCAGTTCTCTGATTTAGTGGTTGAGTTTGAGTTGCTCAGCCTAGTAATAATAATTTGTTGTTCATAATGCCAAGGTGAAATGAAATAACCACTATGCTGGTTCAGTAACAATATCTCTGATCTTTGTCAGAGAAAGAGATCAGAGTGTTTGATGGAGACTCTCTAAAAACAAAACTGTCAGAATTTCTCTATTTAAACATGATGATTAAAGTATGTTTTGTCTTTCAGGTCCAGGTGGTGTTAGAGTGGTTGTGAAAGAAGGCAGAGATGTTGTGTTACCCTGTTCTCTCAGCACCAAGGAGAACATTGTACAAGAGGTCTTTGACTGGAGGAAAGATGCTCAGAAACATAGACGTCTGAAGGAGGTGTTCGTGTATGACATAGGCATTCATTACAACGGTCGAAGTGGTCAGAGTGAAGAGTTCAAAGGTCGAGTCTCTCATTTTCCAGATCAACTGGAACACGGCAACGCCTCCATAATCATCAGAAATACAAAGATATCTGACAGTGGAGAATACACCTGTGAATTTCCCCGTCTTCATCAAATACTCTACATTGAACTTGTTGTCGGTGAGTACTTTTATTAAACATTAAATTCTTGATTTATTGTTTGTCGATCTCCAGCTGTCATTTGAGGTTTGAACATGGACTGTTCTTCTTTGTCCACTCAGTCTTCTGTTTAAACCTCTGACAAAGAAACTACAGATCCAAGATGTTGTTAAAACATATGAACAACACAACTATTGGATGTTGTTCCTGAACGATCCATTTTAACAAAGAGAAATCACAACTTTGCACATTATGGTACAAAACCTTTTTGTGACACACACACACTGTAGTCCAGCCTTTCAAAATGCAACAGCACACACATGAGCCCCTTCTCTGTGCGTAATATAGTTTTATACTGACATTTATACACTCCCAACCCCAAATCCACACATTTAACACCAGATTTCATATTTCTTGACCTCCTCTCCTACTCTTTCTTCAATGCCTAATGAATCTATCTCTCCCCTAAAATGACATAACATTATTTATAATACGTTTATTTGATTCACAGCTGCTACATATAGTGTTTTGACCTCGACAACCCAACTACATTTTACCGCAAACTTTCGACTAGTTAACTTTCTAAAGCAGGCGCAATCACTTGTTGGCTAAGGGTTGGGTCAGGACTCCAACATTAACACACTGACAACATTGTATTCAGAATATAAAAATATTGTTATAGCACTTTTTAATGTGTGATTGTGTAAAGGTGTTCACGAGATACCAACCTTTCGTGAACTTGTGAATTTCGCCAGCCATCTTCTAATTTTTTCATGGAGACAGACTGTGTGTGTGTGTGTGTGTGTGTGTGTGTGTGTGTGTGTGTGTGTGTGTGTGTGTGTGTGTGTGTGTGTGTGTGTGTGTGTGTGTGTGTGTGTGTGGCGCACTGCCACGAATTAGTCTATGTGTGGGAAAAGCTGGTGCCTAAAAAGTATCAAAGTTGGGTACCCAGCCCTAAGATTGATGGACAGGCAGCCTGTGAACGGTTCCCCTCCTCTCCCTCCTTAAATTTAACAGCAACCTCAAAACATGAAACAAAAATAAATCACATGTTGAGTTTTTGTGAATGTCTTCATCCAAATATATAGTTTTGTCATGGCTTTAAGGGAGGAGCTACCTCAGTAAACTATCCAGAGCACATTTTCAATATTTAAATACGATCTGTCAACAAGGAGCACTCCCAGTGATGTTGAGACAATTACAATTTCAGAATGATTCAGTGGACCAGGAGGTTTCTCATAGTTTCAACATGTGATGCTTATGGTATAAAAATTGACCTGCCATCTTTTTGTTTTCTTTCTCCTTTGCCGCTACCTGATCTTGTCTTTCCACGTAAGCAACTAATCAATGACCCTGATGGTCCTGCTGCCTGCAGGATCTTCTAAATCCTGGTGTAGGACCTGAGTCTCTGCCTCTGCTTACTGCTGTTCTAATGGTAACTCAGCTGCTGCTTGCTTTAACCACTCGGCTTCCTGGACCAAGGGAGTTTATTTTTATTTATTTTTTCAAGATTATCTTTTGGGCATTTTTAGGCCTTTATTTGACAGGACAGCTGAAGAAATGAAAGGGGGAATGACATGCAGCAAAGGGCTGCAGGTCAGAGTCGGCTTTACCAACTAAGCTATCCGGGCGCCCGAACCAAGTGAGTTTTGAGTGTTTTACATCCATGTTTACTAGTTTGCTTCTTCTTCCCTGTCATTTTTTTGATGCATGGCTGCATGTTTTGGTTTCTATCAGTCTTGATGCTAAGCTAAGCTAACCATCTGCTGGCTGTAGCTTCATATTTACCGTACGGACGGGAGTGCTATCGATCTTCTTATCCAACAAAGTGAAGAAGCAAGCCAATCACCCTCCACTTAATGTTTTCAAAGACCGATCAGGAGAAAAGCAAGGCGATGATGTCACTGATGTGTGCTATAACTCTGTAGACCTCAGTATCATTTAAATCTTGTGATGCAGTACCTTCATGTTGAGGAGCAGAGGGGGACGGGGATTAACTAGCTACATGTTAACAAGCTAACAAGGCCACTCCCCTTCAGTCTCACTTCATTCAGTCACATTTAGTTCTCTGTGAGGTCCATGTGTTGTTTGATTTTATATATTTAAAGCACATGCACAGAATAGCCAGAAGTTAAACTACTCTTCTTGATAGTGAATATTAATCAGGGCTCTAGAGTGTGACCAATTTGGTCGCACATGTGACCCAAATTTGTAAGGGTGCGACTAAGATTTTTCCTAGCTCGCACCGGTGCACCTAACGTCCTTGCATCCGCTGCCTCTCCACGAACGAAGCAATGTTGTTTATATGGATATGGTTTAATGTTGCGTTACATGACTCATTCCTTCTGTAAAGCCGTGCCTGTGTTTGGACCTCTCCTCCGCGCAGCCCCCCCCATTCACTCACACACGGCTCCCCTGCAACATGGAGAGACACAGCGCCGCCAGTCCAAACTGCTGACATTTGTCTACAGTTTTAATTGTTATTAACACAGCTTTATATTGTTAAGTATGAGAGGAAACCTGTATTGGTACCAGTGTTTCCGCTGGTAACTCTGTGTATTGCGGCCGCCACGGCGAAAAACACATTATAGCGTGTGAGACAGAGACCTGGGCGAGAGATGTGACCCATGGCCAGAATATCATAGTTCCTAAAAATGCAGCGCAGTGACGATACAGACATTTCATAGTCTACACAAGACGTGTGTAACACCGCTTACCCGCCAAAGCACATTCGACCCGTGCTGGACCCGTTCATAATGAGTCAGCCGTCACTCTCTGAGTAGCATACGCTTCAGTCCATCACACTCCCCCTCTCTCCCTCTGTCTCCCTATGTCTTTCTGTCTGTTTTTCTTCTTTTTTTTTTAAGATTTCGGCCTTTATTTTGATAGGACAGCTGAAGACATGAAAGGGGAGAGAGAGGAGGGAATGACACGCAGGAAAGGGTGCAGGTCGGAGTCGAACCTCTATATTTACCAACTGAGCTATCCGGACGTCATCTTTCTCTTTTAATGAGTCTGTTATTGTTGTAGAAAACAAGTAAAGGAGCTTTCTCAGAGATATACACTACCGGTCAAAAGTTTTAGAACACCCCAGAACATGTTTTTAGTTTTTTATTGAAATTTTAGCAGTTCAAATCCAATGAATAGCTTGAAATGGTACAAAAGTAAGTGGTGAACTGCCTGAGGTTAAAAAAAAGTAAGGTTACCCAAAACTGGAAAATAATGTACATTTCAGTATTTTACAAAAAGGCCTTTTTCAGAGAACAAGAAATGGGTTAACAACGTAAAGCAATGGAGGTTGATCAAGCTTTGAATGTTGGTGCTACCAATTCCCACAGGTGTTCACACTTGTCTGGATTACTTACAACCCCCTCTGTTTGTATAAAAGTATTGTTGGAACACACTGTGGTATCGTACCCTCGTGAGCATTATTTGAACAGTATTGTACTGCAGAAAGTAGTGTGTTGCTATAAAAATGGCGGGAAAAGGGCAATTAACAATGGAAGAGAGACAGACCATTTAAGAATGTTGGTCTTTCCTACAGAGAAATTGTGAAGAAAGTCAAGGTGTCAGTGAGTACAGTATTCTTCACCATCAAAAGGCACTTAGAAACTGGGGGAAACTCTGACAGGAAGAGGTCTGGCAGACCCAAAGCCACAACAGAATCAGAAGACAAGTTTCTGAGAGTCAACAGCTTGCGTGATAGGCGGCTCACAGGACAACAGCTTCAAGAACAGCTTAATAGTGGTCGTAATAAGCAAGTCTCAGTTTCAACTGTAAAGAGAAAACTTGGAGCTGCAGGTTTGATAGGTCGAGTTGCAGCAAGAAAGCCATTGCTAAGACGTCAGAATAAGAAAAAGAGGATTGCCTGGGCCAAGAAACACTGCCAATGGACTACTGAAGACTGGAAGAAGGTGCTATGGACTGATGAATCAAAATTTTAAATCTTCAGTTCATCACGCAGGATTTTTGTACACCGTAGAGTAGGCGAAAGGATGGTTCCTCAGTGTGTGACATCAACTGTCAAACATGGAGGAGGAAGCATGATGGTCTGGGGCTGTTTTGCTGGATCCAGGGTTGGTGATTTGTACAGAGTGAAAGGAACCCTGAACCAAAACGGCTACCACAGCATTTTTGCAGCACCATGCAGTACCCTCTGGTATGCGCCTAGTTGGTCAGGGGTTCATCCTACAGCAAGATAAAGACCCAAAACATAAGTCCAAGCTATGCCAGAACTACCTTAGCAAAACAGAACAAGATGGTAAGCTTAAAAACATGGAGTGGCCAGCACAGTCACCAGACTTAAACCCCATTGAGCTGGTTTGGGATGAACTGGACAGAAAAGTGAAAGCAAAGCAACCTACAAGTGCCACACATTTATGGGAACTTCTGCAACAGAGTTGGGAAGAACTTTCTGAAGAATATTTGATTTCCATTGTAGAAAGAATGCCACGAGTGTGTTCAGCTGTTCTATCTGCCAAAGGGGGCTACTTTGACGAGTCAAAAATTTAGAATACATTTTGGTTTATAAATTGATTCCATGATTTCTTTTTTAACTTAAACTGTTCATTTGTTCTATTCTTTCATTTCAGAGTACAAGAAGATATTGAACTGCATGAATTTCAGTAAAAACCTGGAAAAATTGGGGTGTTCTTTTTTTTTTTTGTGATCAAATGTTTTATTTATTTTGTATATTATAAAAATAAATAAACAACTACAAACTACAAACAATACACTGAGACAGAGAACGTGTCCCATGCCAGAAAAGAAAAAAGAGAAGGGGAACAAAGAGGAAAGACGAGAGGGAGGGAGACAAAACAGCAAGCAGAAACAGTCACACACACATACAGACATAAGACAAGAAACCAAACACGGCTACAGCCCGGATTTAACAGCCTCAGCAATGTTCACCCAGGTGTCCAGAGTCTTTCCTGGTGCTCCATTAATACGCGCTCCATATACACTACATCCAAGAAGGAAATGGACCATGTATGGATAGACAGGTCGTGAGGTGGTTTCCAACGAGTTGCAATCATTTTCTTCGCAGCTGTAAGTCCAGCAAATATAGCACGTTTCTGAGTTCCAGAGAGTTGAAAGGCTGACAGATCATTAAAAATCAAAACATTGACAGTAACGGGCACAGTAACATTAAATAAGGCAGACATTTTGGATGCAATACTGTTCCAGAACCGACTGACTGGAGAACACTCCCAGATAATGTGAAAATATGTACCTTGCGCTTTTGTTGGGCAGAAGGTGCATAACGGGCTGTTAATTATTTTCATGTGGTGCATTTTCACAGGGGTGAGATATGTCCTATGAATAAAATTGTAGTGAATCTGTTGGTGGTCCGGATTACGTGATACTTCTGGAATGCTAGACCATACATCATGCCAGTCAAAATCGATACTCAGGCCTGGGCAATCGCGTGCCCAGATCCTCTCAATAGGGAGAACAGAGCGGCCAGATATCAGTAAGAACTGATAAAGCTTAGATACCATACCACAGTTTCTAGGGTGCACAGTAAATAACTTCCGGATCGGATGGATGGGCAAAGGCCTCTGCCAAGGAACACCGTATGCCTTGAGTGCCGATCTTAATTGAAGGTAAAAGAAAAAAGAGGAACGTGGTAGATTGAATGCGTCCTGCAAGTCGGAAAAAGGCAATAAGCCAACCCTGCTAAAAATGTCTTTTAGACAATGAAGTCCCCTCTGCTCCCATTGTGGAGCTGTTATTGGCCTCCCCCCAATCAGGAGGGCTGTATTATTGAATATGGGGGAAAAAGTGTGCCAGTTACAAGATATATGGCAGTGTGTTTCAGCCAATCTCCAAGTATTGATAAGATGTGAGACAATGGAGCCAAAGCGTAGCTGGCACTGTTTGTTAGAAACATTGGCAAAAAGAACATCATGGAGTGACCAAGGAATTCTGACCTAGTGAGAGAGAAAAGAGCTTCCATGCAAGAGATCTAAGTCACGGGTACAACAATGCGAACAACTCAAACTGGAGGATAAGCTGAATAGAATTCTATTGCATAGAATTCAGGGGGAATCCCATCAAAGCCTGGTGATTTTCCTTTTTGCATATTCTCTACTGCCACTTTTAACTCTTCGATAGCAATCAATTTGTCCAAGCTAGCTGATTCCTTAGTTGATAACTTGATCAAATGAAGCTGATTCAACCAGCTGTCACAGTGAGATTTATCCAAAGTAACCTCCGATCCATACAGATTGGAATAGAATGTCTGAAAGGATTTATTTATTTCGACAGGGTCAGTACTAATGTTACCATCTGAAGACCTAATAGCTGGAATATCTGCAAAATAATTACTGGATCTTAACCTCATTGCCAAAAGGTGGCTAGGTCTAGCACCCTGAAAGTAATAGCGCTGCCTTGTTCTGTGAATTAGAAATTCAGACTTTTGTTTCAGAATGTTGTTTATTTCCTTCTTGACTAGTGACCGCTCTAAAGCTATAGCAAATAGTTTGTAACAGTGAGTCTAATCTGGTGAACTCCGCCTCAAGATTTTGTAGTCTCAGGACGTAAGCTTTGCGCCTATTAGAGCAGAACAGTATGGTGTTGTCCTGATAAATCCCTTTATCAAGTTCTCTACAATACTCTGGGTTCTAAAAATAAACTGAGTGATGTAGGATTCATTTTTCAGTAAGGAAGCGTTAAAGCGCCATCTAACAGCACGCTGAGACAGACGTTCTAAGGTGGCGGCGCAAAGAACCCCTTTATGGTCAGACAATGCCATGGGGAGCAGCACCGCTTTGTAGATTGAATGAAACAATTGGGGGGATGCAAAAAGAGTCTATCCTAGAAAAAGATTTATGTCGACCTGAGAAGAAAGAAAAATCCTTACAGGTGGGATTAACTGTACGCCAAATATCTATAATCCCCAAGATGCTGGCCCATGATTTCAGAGCGTTTGTAGCCTGAGCCTGGTCCCCAGTGACCTTTGCGTTCGAACGAAACCGCCATCAAAAACATTAGGAGCATAGGCTGACACAAGTGCAATCTTCCTAGAACTCAATTCTACTACAGCAGCCACGATTCTGCCTGAATTGTCTGACCAAGAGGACAAAACTTTGAGCGGGAGATTCCTTTTAACCACAATAGCCACTCCTTTAGTTTTGGAGCTTGCTGATGAGGATGCGATCGTATAATAGAATCTGTTGGCTAAGCGGCCGGCATCACTCTGCATCAGATGAGTCTCTTGCAATAATGCAACGTCGACATTTCTCTTTTTAAGGAGGGCCAGGGTGCTGGCGCGCTTGTGAGGTGCATTCAAACCACCACAGTTCCAAACTTAAAATGTAAGATCACCCATTTTCAAAAAAGATGTGTATTAAATGAAGACAGATGTGGAAAAGCAACATGCTACTGCCCTTCACCTTGTCGAATCCTAACAACAGTGCATCCAGAGTAAATACCCTCAAAACACAAAACATGTAAGACATACGACAAAAAACACATAAGACAGTGACACGAAAGGGGGACAGGGGGGGAAGCCGCCAGGCTAACACTAAAACTAGGTCAGTGATCAGAGATCTAACACGGGGCAGCACAGGGATAGGCGCGAGAATGGGTCCTGTAACCTGCGTAAGATCAATTTATCCACACCCTTAACGCAAAAAAAAATGGTGTCGAACACTTTTTAACAAGATAGATATGTCATTCAGAGACACAGGCTCTATAATTGTATCAGACAACATTGCGATCAGATAACAGCGCAATTAAACTAATTCACATTAAGAGATCGACACAGACCAAGAGACGTAAGTTTCGTTGTTGCTTTTGACTCACCCCAGCTTTTTTACCTGGGTAATGGGAGCTTAGCTGAAGTAGCGTTATCAGCTGAATAGCTTAGCCAGAGGCTAATGGATGGTGTTCTTAACATTACCCAACTAATACCGAAGATACCAACGTCTACACTAGTACAAATAGGTTATACTCATAAAAGATGGATTGTAAAGTTTGTAAGTACACCAGAAGTTTATAACACTTGCCTGTTCTTTCTCTCTTCTCTGCTGCTGTGTTACTCGGCAGTAAGAGTGCTTAGGGACATCTATAATTACTAACCAAAAAGATCAACAAAAATTTTATTAATTTAATGATTAAATAAGTAATGTCTCCAAACTTACCTCAATTATTACTTGTCTCCTGCTAGTTATACTACAGCACTTACTTTAAAAAATAAGTTAAACTAAAAATATTTTTGTTGCATCTCTTTGGTGTAGTAATTTGTGACTCCTAGCACTCTACACAGCAACAACAACAGCAGAGAGCAGAAGCCCAGTGTTATACATAAACTTTGGTGTACTACAAATCCAATCCATGTTTATAGTATACCTTATATAGTGTAGACCTTTATCATTTTGGGATTATTATGGGTAATGTTAAGAACACGATCATTAGCCTCTCGCTATATGCTACTACTTACTTACGCTCCCAATTTAACCCAGGTAGTTGGGGTGTTGGTCGAGTCATGGTCAAACCTAGGGTGAAATACTCGAACCATCACTTTAAGCCTGAGCTTCCTCCACGGCGTTCTCCGCGATGCTGGTCGTCTCTGCTGCTACAGTCCGAAGGAGAGCAGCGCGGGCCACATAATCCTCAGCCTCTTTAGCGGAGGTAAAAGCTCTGTATCGTGGGCCGTCCTTTATCTTCAAAGTGGCTGGGTAGATCAGGAAAAAATCCAACCCTTTGGCTCGCGCTGAATCCATGATTGGGGAGAAGGCTTGGCGCCGCTTGACCGTGAAACCGCTGTAGTCTGGGGCGAAGCGGATCTTTCTTCCCGCAACCACGGGCGGGGATCTCCGTGCCGCTTGCAGAATTGCCTGTCTGGTTGTGTAACGGAGCACATTGAAAATCAGCGTGCGATTGTCGGTGTTGTTCCCCTTTGCGCTGTCACTGTAGATTCGGTGAGCTCTCATAATTTCGACCTGGACATCTGACAAGTTTGGGAACCACTGGGGCAGAGAGCGCGAGAGAAACTGAATAGCATTGGAGCCTTCTAGGCCTTCCTTTAGCCCGATAATGCGAATATTGCATCTACGGTTTCTGTCCTCCATATCTGCTAGCTTCACCTGCAGCTCTTGAAGAGTTTGGCCATAGTCGTCGAGAGTATTTGAGTTGCTCTCCACGGCCGTTTTAAGGGTGCCCACATCAGATCTGATAGCGCCGAGGCTTGCAGTCAGTGATGCTAGTTGAGCGTGTATAGCAGTTAGCTTCTCGTCGCTCCGAGAGAAAAGCGACTCAAGGTAGCCCTTCTGTTTCTCAAGCACCGCGTCTGCCATTGCCTCCATATCGGCACGTTGAGTTTTGCTTTTGCTTGCCATTCTGCTTCAAATGACTCTATCGAGCACAAAGTAATAAAATATCAGTGGTGGAACCACAAAAAAACAACTATTTGGCGAGGTTAGGCCTGGAGCTAGAACCCTAAGCTGCCATCTCTGTCGAGCCGATCACGTGACTCCAAATTGGGGTGTTCTAAAACTTTTGACCGGTAGTGTATATTCTTTATATATCCTAGGATATTTATTTCAGATAACTTTCATTTACATGTGTTGCAGCTGTATATTTTCAAACTGGTAAAGGAAACCCTGTCTCTGCATTTTATTTTTATCACAATCTGTTTTAATAAAAGAGCTTGTGAAAAGTAGTGTTAATTTCGTCAGACGAGACGAGACTAAATATGTTCGTCAACGACCTTTTTTTCCATGACTAAGACGAGACGATGACGAGACTGCGCCAATGTCCAAAAACGCTGACTAAGACTAAATTAACATGCATTATTGTTGACGAAAAAAGACGAGACTAAAATGTTTTGCATAAAATAAAAACTAAGATAAAATCTCTCTTAATTTTCGTCTACAATCGTCTCTACTTTTTCATCATGAGATAGAATATTCAGCTGTTACCGAGACCCGGTGCTACGGCACCGACAGGTGCCCTAACGACTGTTATCTACCGGACCGAATAGCAACGCAGATTTTGGTGCCACTTAAATGCCTGCGCTTCTCTCTGATGCTCCTAAACGGACGTTAGAGTCAACCGAAACATCGCTGCATGGGGCGCTAGTTAACACTACACTTGGCAGGAGGTAACGTTAGCATACCGTTAGCTAGCAGTTGGAGTAAACACGGTTACAATCATTGACATATAAAAGGGTTACAATGCTGACAGCTAAACGGTGTAAAGGTTTGTCTCTATTTCACTGTGTAGGATTCCAACACGAGACGTACGACAGTCTGTAGCTGCCGTTGTCTGAAAAACAACACATATGTTGCGTTCACTTGAAATACGCCTCGCCAGTTTCGTGCTGCATTTATTTTATTGTAAAATATCCTTTTCCAATGCAGTGGTTGTTTTTGTCGTTTACTGGTGAAATAAGGAAGAGGCTCAATATTTATATAACTTTATATAATTTATTTATTTTTATAACTATTTGACTGAAATGGTTATCAGAAATAATTTATTTAAAAAAAAAGACAAATGTTTTGACTAAAACTTGACTAAAATGGCGAGACTTTTAGTCGACTAAAACTCGACTAAGATACCTTGAGTTCTCTTTTGACTAAAACTAGACTAAAATTACGAGACTTTTAGTCGACTAAAACTTGACTAACAAAAATGTTTGGCACAAGACTAAGACTAAATTAAAAATAGGTGACAAAATTAACACTAGTGAAAAGTGGCTTTGACTTAAAACTGAACATTTAGCCCACTTTATAAAAACATACAGAGCTATACAGTACAGGCCAAAAGTTTGGACACACCTTCTCATTCAATGTGTTTCTTTATTTTCATGACCATTTACATTGTAGATTCTCACTGAAGGCATCAAAACCATGAATGAACACATATGGAATTATGTGCTTAACAAAAAAGTGTGAAATAACTGAAAACATGTCTTATATTTTAGATTCTTCAAAGTAGCCACCCTTTGCTTTTTTTGATAACTCTGAAAACCCTTGGTGTTCTCTCAATGAGCTTCATGAGGTAGTCACCTGAAATGGTTTTCACTTCACAGGTGTGCTTTGTCAGGGTTAATTAGTGGAATTTTTTCCCTTATTAATAAAAAGCAAAGGGTGGCTACTTTGAAGAATCTAAAATATAAGACATGTTTTCAGTTATTTCACACTTTTTTGTTAAGTACATAATTCCATATGTGTTCATTCATAGTTTTGATGCCTTCAGTGAGAATCTACAATGTAAATAGTCATGAAAATAAAAAGGAAACGCATTGCATGAGAAGGTGTGTCCAAACTTTTGGCCTGTACTGTATATCATGTATCGCCATTCAGCGTTGATGGCGACGCAAGGAAAAATTTGGGTGCACCTAAATTTTGTGCTAAAAAAGTTAGGCGCACCAGTGCAACCAAGGCAAAACGTTAGTCTGGAGCCTTGTTAATACATTACATCAACATCTAATTTTAAGATAATATATCTGTTGATCAGATGTATTTTAGATCTAAATTGATCTATCTTAAAAAACAGACGAGGGGAGTTCTAATTTGAATAATGTCGCTGATCTCTACAATGTTTTTAAGGGTTAATGTATTTAAGTGAAGATATTGTGTCTGAATCTTTGAATAATAATAATCCCAGCCTCTGGGTGACAGAGTTGTAGCACACGCTGCAGGTGTAGAAATCACTGACATCAATCAGGACTGACCAATGATTTCTCCTGATCTGTGTTTGAAGGTCTGACTCTGTCTCTAAACGGCCCGTCAACGTTTTATCACCAAGAGTTAGTTATTACCATTATTTATAATGACCGAGAGTTATTACCATTATTTATAATGACCAAGAGTTATTACCATTATTTATAATGACCAAGAGTTATTACCATTATTTATAAAGACCAAGAGTTATTACCATTATTTATAATGACCAAGAGTTATTACCATTATTTATAAAGACCAAGAGTTATTACCATTATTTATAATGACCAAGAGTTATTACCATTATTTATAATGACCAAGAGTTATTACCATTATTTATAATGACCAAGAGTTATTACTATTATTTATAATGACCAAGAGTTATTACCATTATTTATAATGACCGACCAAGATCCCAGAGCCCAATGTGTCCCAGTGTCTGGTTTTATCTGACCAACAATCAAACCCCCAAAATATTCAGTTTACAAAGACATAAAACAGAGAGGCAGAAAATGATCACTTTTAAGAAGCTAGAAACAGAATATTTGTGTTAGATAAATGAAAAACGAGTAACTGGTTGTCGTTTCAGCTTAAAGGGATATTTCACCGTTGGAAAGATGAATATATCTTTATATTGGGTCACTTATGTAGTAGAAATGTGACATTTGTTTGGAAATTGGTGGCTTCTAGGCCGAGAAAAGCCAGAAAATGTGTTTTTGGCTCATGTGGATGAAAGACAACAAATCCCAGAATGCACTTGCTTCGCTGCTTTAGTGTATACTCCCAAGCCACGCCTACCCTTTACAGACAGACAGACAGACAGACAGTGAGACAGTCAACTCAACTCAAGTGTGTTTTATTGTCATTTCAACCATATACACGAAATGTGTGTAAATGTGCACCGGCTCATTAATGTTACGGCTGCCATTACACACTTTACACTTACTTTAATGCAACAGCGTGCTGCGTTTGATGTCATTGTTATTGTTCTTATGCGCATCCAGGTCAGTTCGAAACCGCAAACAGTTCACACCGGAATCTGATATAGGCCACATTTAAATGAGGTAATGTGAACAGCCAAACAAAAAATCTGATCTGAGCAAAAAGTCAGAATTAAGCATTAAGACTTGCGGTGTGAACGTAGCCATAGATCTAGATTTTTCTTAGAAACTCTTAATATCCACACACACGTCATATACGGTTCTTTCAGTGATTATTAATGAGCACATTTCTCAAAAGAAAAAAAACTCCATATCGTGTTCTATCAAACACTGTGTAGTTAAACCTCACATTCAGATTTTCTCTGTTGTTCTCTTTAAACACAATGTATCTACAGTCAGGGATTAACATAACAATGTTATATTATCACATTACTATAATTTCTGTCTTTAATAAGCTTTTGTTTATACTGTGTTTACAGCTGCCTCACCAGAACCCTACATCAGGACTCTGAAAGCCACAGCTGGCTGGGCCCTGCTGCAGTGTGTGGTCCGAAGGGCGGCTCCAAAACCTAAACTAGAGTGGGAGGACAGTGCTGGAAACACACTTCCTGCTGAGGAACCACAGACCTCAGAAAGAGGAGGCAGCTACAACATCACTCTCAACACTACTGTGACCAAGACAGACAACTACCTCTGTGTAGTAACACAGGAGGAAATCAGTCATCAGACTCACTCTGAGACCTCTGTTCATATCTGTGGTGAGATTTCTTTCTTGGTGCTTTAATCAGGAAATAATTTAATTTGTTCATGTATTATTAGTTTTAAAGATTTTTAGACACCTTTTAAGTGTTGTGTGTAGTCTGTGTGCTGTACCTGGTATGCAGTTTGAGTTACATCAGCTGTTTGTGATGCGTTTCAGAGAAAGAGTGTGAGGACTCCTTCAGTAAAGTGGCCATCGGATGTTTGTTTGGTGGATTGGTTTTGGGAGCTCTGATACTTGCAATAGTTCAAGCTCTGCTTGCTTGTACAAAGGTCATCGAAATACACGCCATTAGACGTAAGTTTACATCATGTTTGATAGCTCTGATTCTTGCTATAGTTCAAGCTCTGTGTAGTCTCAAAGATCATCACAATACGCTGTAATTAAGGTAAGTTTAGTTTAATTCTAAGGAATTTGCTGTAATAAAGGTAAGTTTAGTCTAATTCTAAGGAATTTGCTGTAATAAAGGTAAGTTTAGTCTAATTCTGAGGAATTTGAATCCTAGCCTTTGTATGTGGTTATTATAACACTGCTATGAACCAATCAGATTTGATTTGAGCTACCTGTTTGTATAACAGACTTTTGATGAAATGTAAATCTATTTGTTTTAGCCACCAAAATAATATCTGTATAATGTAAAAGTTGACTTTATGGAATGTATACTTTTCTTTGCTGCAGGTTCTCTTCAGGAAGGAAATGATTCGGGCCACCAGGAAAACTGTTCATGTGAAGAGTGTTCAGATCTGCTACATTCACAAACTGGTCGATGACGTTAAGTCCATTTTAAAGGTGTTTGTGTGTTTACTTGTACATCTATCTTTGTGAGAACCAGTTTGACTTTTTGAATTTGTGCGGTCCTAACTTTCAGACAGACTCTGAAATGCCTGTTTGAGGGTTCAGACCTGGTTTTAAGATTCAGCTCAGAATCAGGTTTGGGTTAAACATTTAGATCTGAAGTTTGATGTTAAGGAATGCATTATTTCAACGAGCGTCCTCACAATTATAGAAGTACGGTGTGTTTGTGTGTCCAGTGTTTCCTCTGTGGATTTTGTAGTGGCGGCCCACCATGGCAACATTTCTGTAGCTGTCCTCAATTTAGGTCATCGTGTCGTCTCATCTCCGGTTTTTCCTTCATCCACCGCGTGTGATTGCGTGTGCGCCTCAGTCGCGGGGGAACTCAGCAGCCCCGCCCGCTGCACAGAGCCCACAGGATTGAAACCGCAGCCGCCTCAGCGGCTTCAAAGTGAAAAATGGTTCCAGCGTACATTGATTTTAAAATGTCTACAGGTTGGAAGGACTGTCTGAAATGTCTTTCGCTGTACGTTTTGTTGGTAACGTGAGATGTTCGAGTCACACACGTCTCGTCTTCATAACAGAAACAAGGAAATTAATTTGACCTGTTCTCACCATAGCAGGGTGCGAACTACGGGGGAGCTAGGTGGAGCTAGGGGGAGCTCGGCTCCCCTTAATAAGACATGGGCTCCCCTGAAAACGTGATTTGTGAAATTTTGGGGGGGGGTCTCTAAAAATATTGACAATGTATCACTTCGACATGCAATTTCAGTTTTGTGTAATGGGATCATCGTGGATTATTATGTGTAAAATTGCTAAAATATCATTCATTCATGCATGACGGCGATTTAAACCTATAAAACTATACATGCTATTCTTGTTATGAGCATCAAGGCGTGGCACATGTTAACTCAAAGATTCATAGAAAAAATATAAACGTTGGAGGTCTATTCTGCAGTAAGCCTCATATAGTCATGGCAAAAAGAAAACAAGGCACTTTAATTAATTTTGGTTTTACTAAGAAATTGTGTAGCGATGACGTTAATAGCACGACCAATTCACCTGCTTCAAGCCCTGTTAGCACACCACCTCCCGCCGGGGGGGGGACAACGCAAGAAGAAGCTGAAGAATTAATTTCCTCTCTGGCTGAAGATGGAGGTGGTAACAGCTCATCAGAGGCCGGTCACCATCCTAACCCCTCTTGCTCCTCTCTCCCTTTAAACTGGAACAGCCAGCAGTGGAGAGACTGGAAGAGCCCATATATACATGGCTGTTTGTTAAGGATGGAAGCTCTTTATTATAGTATTCTTCAGTAGCCTGAGTAACTTTAACTGTTGTTCATGTGAAATCTCAAAGACAGCCTGATGCTTTGTTTAGAGACTATTTGTGGCTGGCTGTTTGCTGTTTGACCTATCGATTCCTGTCGATGAAGTATAATAGGGTAAATCTGGTATAGTGCACACACTTGTAGCCGTTACGTATCTTTGTAAGTCTTTGTAAGCCGCAATATTTTGTTATATTTTATTATTTTTATACCGTTACATTGTTTTTTATTGTTCTAGTTAGTAAATAAAAACATTTAGATTTGTCCTGTGTTTTATCATAATCATAATCAACTAACTAAAGGCAAAATCACAATTATTCAATGATCGTGACGGTATCGGCGATACTAGCCCTGTATTTACTTGGTATCGGATCGATACCAAAATTCCCAGTATCGCCCACCCCTACTGCACGTGGGACTGCTGGGATTGTCGTAATGAAAATGCGATAGGGGGACCCGGCTGTCAATCAATATCTTCCAGTCCTTCCAGGGCCCCTGATTGGTCCGGCCCGTAAGCACTGCTTACCCTGCTAGTTACCGATAGTTACGCGTCTGTCTCCAACAGCGCTTGTGCTGAATATAAAGGGATCCTAACATCTAGTCCAGTAAGCATACTGCCAAATAGGAATAAAATGCTGAATGTTTAATTACTCTTCTTGATGCTGGTTCTGGAACATTGTTAAAGAAAGATCAGCCTGTATGTGTTATATTTTATAAAGAGCGATATATATATATATATATATATATATTAGTTCCTGGCGATTGTACAAACATATTATTATTCAGTGTGCCGATGTGCTGCAATAGCAGCAATCGGCACAATGACTATTGTTTCTCATACTTATTGGTGTGAATGCTGAAGGCATTCACATCTATATTCTACACCGATAAAATTTATTTCTTTATTTATTCCGCCGGATTTTTGCTCATTAACTCCTTCCACATTTTTCAACATAGAAACTTCATTCATACATCAAAACGTTCGGCTTGATTCAGAATGGCGTGCTACTATTTTTATTATTTATAACATTTATAATTTCCGAGATTTTCAACGTTTAGCGGACATTTTTTCCCCATTAAAGCGGATGGAAAAATGTTTCAAAGTTGACACATTTTCATACATTTTCAACTGCTAGCTACTCATTCATACATTCACCGAGAAACTCCATTCAAACTTTAAAACGTTCCCCATCTTTCATACATTCAGTGTTGGTATTCAACTTTCAAATCCCATTAATACTTTTTAAAATAATCTGTCTTCATCGAGGCTTAGAAAAAATACCTTTCTGCCATTTTTACTTTGGTGTGTATGGGATGGAATGTTCGGACTCAGAGGGCAGGGCCCAACTGACAGAGTGGAAAGAGGCAGAAGCTGGATTTTCTTTACCTCGCAATACCATACACAGTTTTAACTCTTCATACATAACTTTTACATCAAAATGTAGGAAATCTTGTGCCCTTTCTAACGATGTGCTTATGGAGGCAAGCCGACTTTAACACGAGGCACAATGAGCTTCCAAGTGAAGCCATCTCCACCAACTGCCGCACTGCCTCCTGTACTAAATCCTACCAGAAATGCCAGGAGGAGAAGAGAAACAGGCCCTTTTCAGACAGCTGCTGTCCTCACATTTCTTACACAACACACACCATTCTTGGACAGGATGATCAGCAGGGTGTTATGTCTCTCACAGTATCAAACATTAAGAGATAGGAGTTAGGGTTTTTGAGCTAGGAGCAGGACTATCAAAGGTGCATCAGAGCTTTGTTTCTGTGAGAAGGCCTCTCTGAGACAAGAGTCGTCATAGCAACCTTTAACTGCAGTTGGTCCCTGTCATGTTGACCAATGGTGTGAAGCTACTGTTCCTAGTCTACTCCTCTCCTGTCATCCTTTTCCCTTCTCTTCTCCTTTTCCTCTTCCTATATTCCTCTCTTCCTCTGTTTGTATGTCTGTTGGTGTGTGTGTGTGTGTGTGTGTGTGTGTGTGTGTGTGTGTGTTTCTCCTTTCCTTTCTTCCTTTCTTCCTCTCTTCCTGTGTTTCTGTCTGTCTGTTATGTGTGTAACTCCTTTCATTTCTTCCTCTCTTCTTTCTCTACTTCTCTCCTCCTTTTCTCTTCTCCTCTTCCTCTCTTCTCATCTTCCTGTGTCTGTCTGTTTGTGTGTGTGTGTGTAACTCCTTTCCTTTCTTCCTTTCTTCCTCTCTTCATTCTCTACTTCTCTCCTCCTTTTCTCTTCTCCTCTTCCTCTCTTCTCATCTTCCTGTGTCTGTATGTGTGTGTAACTCCTCTCATTTCTTCCTCTGTTGGTGTGTGTGTGTGTGTGTGTGTGTGTCTCTGTCTGTGTGTGTGTTTGTGTCTCTCTTTGTCTGTGTGTGTGTGTCTGTGTGTGTGTGTTTGTATTAAACATTAAGAGATAACAGTTAAGGTTTCCGAGCTGTGTGTGTCTGTGTGTGTGTGTGTGTGTCTGTGTGTGTGTCTCTCTCTTTGTCTGTGTGTGTGTGTCTCTCTCTGTCTGTGTGTGTGTCTGTGTCTCTCTTTGTCTGTATGAGTGTCTCTCTCTGTCTGTGTGTGTGTTTGTGTCTCTCTTTGTATGTGTGTGTGTCTCTCTCTGTCTGTGTGTGTGTTTGAGTGTGTGTGTGTGTGTCTCTCTCTTTGTCTGGTTGTGTCTCTCTCTGTCTGTGTGTGTGTTTGTCTCTCTCTTTGTATGTGTGTGTGTGTGTGTGTGTGTGTATGTGTGTGTGTGTGTGTGTGTGTGTTTGTATTAAACATTAAGAGATAAGAGTTACGGTTTCCAATCTCGAAGGACTATCAAAGGTGTGCCACTACTCCTCTCCTCCTTTCTTCCTCTCCATTTTTACTCTTCTCCTTTTCTTCTCCTTTTTCCTTTCTTACCATCCTCCTGTGTGTTTTTTAAGTGCCTGTTACATTACATTATATTACATGTAATTTAGCTGACGCCACTGTGCCATCACCACTCCTGTGTGTGTGTGTGTCTGTGTGTGTCTGTGTCTGTGTGTGTCTGTGTGTGTGCATTTGTACGTGTGTCTGTGTCAGTTGATTTTTGACATATTTCCTGCTTTTCAGACTCATTCATTATCCTTTAGCTGCTTCTTCATTCAAATTCTGCTTCATCTTAAAATTAACTAAAAATATTAAATCATTATTTTCCACATCTTTAAAATATTCTGGGTATTATTCACTTTTTTGCTAAATCTCAGACTGTCACTCAATTTTCAGTTGTAGTAGTAGTATTAACATTTATAATTAAAATTTAAAGAATGGGCTGATTCTACAAATAGTGTGTGTGTGTGTGTGGGGGGGGGGGGGGATATTAGTTTTCATTGACAAAAACTGCCTCGACCCTTCCCTCACTGTATGACAGGGTCACTGCATTTTGCACTACAAATATTAAATCATTATATTCCACATCTTTCAAACTTTCTGGGCATTATTCAACTTTTCAAAAGTCATTCAGCCTTTTTCAAAAACAAGATATTCCACATACTAAAGACATTATTCCTATTATACTTTTCAATGAAATTTATACTTAATAAACCCGTTCCCACTTTCTCAACTAAAAACAATTAAAACATGCCACACCTTTCAAACATTCTAGGTATTATTCAACTTTTCTAAGACATTCATACTATTAAACCCATTCCCACTTTTTCAACTATTCTTACTACTTTACCTTCTTCAAACACAATTCAAGTCAGAAATATGGTCAATGGTCAATGTTGGTCAATGTTTTAGCACTTTGAGATTTGCTTAAATATAAAGTGCATTACAAATTAAATGTATTATTATTATTATATGACATAATTCCTGCTTTGCAGACTCATTCATTCTCCTTTAGCTGCTTCTTCATTCAAATTCCGCTTCATCTTAAAATTAACTAAAAATATTAAATCATTATATTCCACATCTTTCAAACATTCTCGGTATTATTCAACTTTTCAAAGACATTCAAACTAATTGCACCCATTCCCACTTTTTCAACAAAAAATTAAAACATGCCAACATTTTCAAACATTCGGGGTATTATTCAACTTTTCTAAGTAATTCATACTATTAAAACCATTCCCACTTTTACAAATATTCTCACTACTTTACCTTCTTGTCACAAAATTCAAGTCAGCAATCAGCAGTGTAGCGTCAGCCTTTCAACATACAGCATTCACACCGCAATTTCTTCAGAAATTGCATTCTCTAGTTATTCTTCATCTTCCGCCACATTTTTGTCCCGCTAAGGCTCACGAAGCGTTGCCAACACGCGCACACAAATGACATCATCACGTGGGTATCGCTCGGGAATGGTGTGCTATGACTTTTCTAAGAGATTTGCCGCACGGTTTTCACGAAATCGGCAAAAAAACGCGAAAAATTTCCCATAGACTTTAATGGGAAATGTTCGGCAAATCGCTTAACATCGCTCAAAACAACTCGTCTTTGGGACCATGCTGTATCGCCATACTTTAATGTAGAAAAAAAATTAAAAGTTTAAACCAAAGACAAGACTTTGGCCTTTATTGGGC
The DNA here is from genome assembly GCF_010015445.1 of Perca fluviatilis. Lineage (NCBI taxonomy): Eukaryota > Metazoa > Chordata > Actinopteri > Perciformes > Percidae > Perca > Perca fluviatilis. The sequence goes on from NC_053115.1 coordinate 40,995,171, forward strand.
TGTATGGGCATTCGGATATCAAGCACGGTTTCTACGAAATCACAGTTTACGTATCGTCGTCTTTTCTGACCGTTTCAGATTTCCCAATGTCTGTGTATGGGGCCGGAATGTTGAGAGTTAGAGTGGGAGTTAGTGTGGAGCTGAAGTACGATTCTCGGAAATTTTTCCAAACAAATTGATCTCCCTCCTACAGTTTTCACTCTTCATACATCATAGTTGGTCAAAATGTAGGAAATCTTGTCCCGGTCGCAGACATGTGACTATGGAATCCACCGGTCCTACACTTTTTGTTATTTTGAAACCAACTGCCGATAGAAACTGTAAAAAAAATGAAGCTGCAGTACTTCTTCAGATCGGTTGAGATATTCCAATGTGTGTGTATGGGGAGAGAATGTTCAGAGCTAGAGGGGTGAAGCTGCATTATCATTCTCTGAAAGTTTTCAAAACAAATTGCTGTCTCCACTACAGTTTTCAATCTTCATACATCATAGTTGGTCAAAATGTAGGAAATTTTGTGACGGTCGCAGACATGTAACTATGGAATCCATCGGACGTAAACTTTTGGCTGTCTACATACCAACTGCCGACAGAAACTGAAAAAAATCATCTGAAGGATGCGGTTCCCTGTCTGTTACCTGCTCTGTGTCCCATATATTTCATACCACAAAAATAAAAACCACATCAATGCGTTCGCCAGACTTTTATCTCTCTGGTGATCATAATATTTTGCCGTTTGGACCCACGGTTTTTGAATTACAGAACAAACTTAAGAGGATTAATTATCATTACATGTATATGTTTGACCCATGGAAGACTCTGTCTCCCCCTCCCTACCCCTGCACTGTGGAAATCACCATAGCAACAAGTTCTGACACACACATGTTCTATCATGGAGAGAGAGGTAGGGAGAGAGAGGTAGGGAAAGAGGGAGGGACGCAAAAACACTCACTCACTCACTCACTCACTCACTCACTCCCACACTCACTCACTCACTCACTCACACACACACACACAAACATCCACACACACACACACACACATGCAAACACATACACACAAACATACACACACACAAACACACATACACCCATACACACACACTCACACACGCACACACACACACACACACACACACTCTCTCACACATAAAAAACACACACACACACACAAACACACACACACACACTCACACACACACACACACACACATGCAAACACATACACACATACACACACACACACAGACTCTTTCTCACACACACAGACACACACACGCCAATACACACACACACAGACACATACACACAAACACACACATACACACACACAAAACCTACCAGACTCCATCTAAATAATCAGTAATTTAAGCATCCTAAACCCACCAGACTCCATGTAAATAAACAGTCATTTAAGCATCGTGAAACACACTACAGTAAAAGTCAACAGACACCAAATAAAGGCGTATAAAAGTCGTTATTGGTCTTCTCTACACTTTTCCAACCATCACAACTCTAATCTTGGTTGAAATAAACACATAGTTTACCGATTTACATGTGAAAATATATGTTGGCTCTATGCATGCTAAAAGTACTATTTTTTGAATGGAGTCTGGTGTGTTTAAGCTATTTCTTTTTTAAAAAAACACACACACACACACACACCCCCCTCCCCAACACACACACACAAAAAAAAAAAAAAAAAAAAAAAACAAACAAACAAAAACACACAAAAAAAAAAAAAAAAAAAAAAAAAAAAAACTTTTAACTTAAAAAAAAAAAAAAAAAAAAAACACCAGACTCAGTGTAAATAATCAGTAATTTAAGCATGCTAAACCCACCAAACTCCATGTAAATAAACAGTCATTTAAGCATTCTAAAACACACTACATTAAAAGTCGACAGAAACAAAATAAAACTATAAAAAGCCGTTTTTGGTCTTCTCTACACTTTTCCAACCATCACAACTCTAGTGTTGGTGAAATAAACACATAGGTTACCGATTTACATGTGAAAATATGTTGGCTCTATTCACGCTAAAAGCACTATTTTTTTAATGGAGTCTGGTGTGTTTAGCGCTAGCTACTTAATAGCTGTTTCTGGTAAACAGGTCTTAAATAGGTTTTAAAAAGGTCTATCTCTGAAGGATTAAGACACTTAACACTTCACTGTTAAAACAATACTGTATGTATTTAAAATTGAAGCAAAACTACGGTATTATAATTTATATATATTGTATTGGTAAGGCTCGCGTTGCTATAACCCACCAGACTCCATGTAAATAAACAATCATTTTAGCATTGTAACCAACCAGACCCCATGTAAATAATAAGTACTTTAAGCGTCCTGAACCCACCAGACTCCATGTAAATAATCAGTACTTTAAGCATCCTAAATCCATCAGACTCATATTCATATTCGTATTCTCTCTCTCTCTCTCTCTCTCTCTCTCTCTCTCTCTCTCTCTCTCTCTCTCTCTCTCTCTGTCTCTCTCTCTCTCTCAGTGACAATGTGGCCAAGTTATCTACTTAGCTAGTGTTATTTGGATGTGCACCAAGTAGGAGGCACACTGTAAAAATTTCTTCCGGAATTTTCTAGTTATTATTATTATTATGGATATCATTATGTAAATAATGTTATTTATGTGTGTTGCGTGTGTGCAATGAGGCATTTCAATCATTGGTGCAGCTTGTGGATTTGGGGATTAAAAGTAAATAAAGTGAACAAATGTTATATTTACACTCAGTGTTTACTTGAGTCCAACAATTGTGTTTAATGCATTTCTTCCGTCACGAAACATTTTCCTCCAGACAACATTCAATTCTTTTATTATTTTTTGTAAATAAATTCATTTTGTACCTTCATTGAGTGACTGGATGTTTTTATTTTGAAGAAAATGTTTGAAGTGAATTTAACAATGTTTTAAATCTTGATTTTTAAGTAAAATGTAGTTTATCAATACACAAGTCATTAAAAGTAATGTTTACTTTGAGTAATAAAGCAGACTTTTATGATTTTTTCAACATACTAAGACTTTTTTTAGACTTTTTCCGACACACTATAATGTTTTTTCCCGACATACTATATACTGTCTTTTTTATGTTTTATTCAACACACAGTACTATACTATGACTTTTTTCGACATACTAAAACTTTTTTCGACATACTATACTATACACTTTTTTTATGATGGTCTTCAACATACTATATTGTGACTATTTTTCGACTATTTTGACTTTTTTATGAATTTTTTTCAACATACTATACTGTTTGTTTATGAATTTGTTTTCAACATACTATACTTTTTTCGACTTTTTGTCGACATGCTATGCTTTATTTTTTGTATGATTTTTTTTACACGCTGTACTATGCCTTTTTATTGTTTACTATATTTTTAAGGTATTTGAGTCCTGCAGTAGGATTACATGTTTGCATCCCAGTTCGTTATGGCAACTGCTCTGTTAAGTACCAGAAATCACTGCAGAGGGTGAAAACTGCGAGGACTCTCCTTTCCAGGTGCAGCAGGCTTCCCCTCAGCCTTCTGACTTTTTTTTTTATGATTTTTTTCGACATACTACAATAAGACTTTTTATGACTTTTTTGACATACTATACTATGACTTTTTTATGACTTTTTTGACATACTATACTATGACCTTTTTTATAAATGTTTTCTACATACTATACTATGACTTTTTTCGACATACTATCCTATGACTTTATGATTTTTTTCGACATACTATTGTACAACTTTTTATGATTTTTTTCGACATACTATTACTATAACGTTTTATGACTTTTTACGAAAAACTTTTCTATGACTTTTTAATTATTCAACATACCATACTATGACTTTTTATTTTATGTTAGTATTACCTGTTAATTACACTCTGAACTTTGTAATTTAAGCTTTTAGCTGCCATGCTTACTATGTTTATACAGTATATATCTTAGTATATTCACACCTCGTTCTGTTTATTCCATATTCTATTAATTCCATGTTTTATGAAGTCTGTACATTACTCTGCACTTAACTGCTTTTTGTACTTCTGGTTAGATTCTAAACTGCATTTCACTGTCTCAGGACATGTACTCTGTGCAATGACAATAAAGTTAAATGTAATCTTTTTGTCTTTCGAGATACAATACTATAACTTATTACTTTTTCGACATACTTATACTATGACTTTTTTATAATTTTTTTCGACATACTATACTATGACTTTTTTCGACATACTAAAAAATGACTTTTTGATTTACTATTGTATGACTTTTTATGAATTCTTTCGACATACTATACATGACGTTTTTTTTTTTACTTTTTTCAACATACTATAATAAGACTTTTTTATAATTTTTTTAATGAATTTTTTTGACATACAATACTATGATGTTTTAATGACGTTTTTATGAATTTTGCGACATACTATACTATGACTTTTTTATAATTTTTTTCAACGTACTATACTATGACTTTTTAATGACTTTTTTGACATACTATACTATGACTATGCTATGACTTTTTATGATTTTTTCGACCTACTATACTATGATTTTTTTATGAATTTTTTCGACATACAATACTATGACATTTTTTATTAATTATTTTGACATACTATACTATGACATTTTTCGACATACTATACTATGACTTTTTTATGATAGTATTCCATTGGGTAATGGCTTTAAAAGAGAAAGCTGCCTGTCCAAAGGATGAAGAGCGAAAAGGTACAATACAGTTGTGTATGGAAGCTATTCTAGTGGACCTTACAGAGCAAACAGCGCGGTAAGAGACACATTTGCGCAAAAATGTAGGAGCCAAACCTGCATTTCACTGTCTCAGGACATGTACCCTGTGTAATGACAATAAAGTTAAATGTAATCTTAATTATCATTGTCTTTCGACGTACAATACTATAACGTTTATGACTTTTTCAACATAGTATACTATGACTTTTTTAATGAAATTTTTCAACATATAACTTTTTTCGACATACTATACTATGACTTTTTCATGAAATTTTTCGACATACTATACTATGACTTTGTACATTACATGTCATTTAGCTGATGCTTTTATCCAAAGCGACTTACAATTGCAATTGTTTTAAATGCTTTTACATGTAACAGAATATTTTTACACTATGGTATTGCTACTTTGAGTGAATACTTCTAGTTGATCCAAACATGTGAAATGAATGTAGGCCAAATCAGAACTGAGTCAATAAAACATTGTTTAATGTTTGTCATTAATCATGAATCCACAACACAGCAGTTTGTTTAGTGAGTAGGAAAAAACGTGAGTATTTACATCTACTGTCGTACACATCACAGTTTATACTCATGCTAACACAATAGAGACTTTTATATACAAGAAATACTTATTAGCATCATTGTACAAAGAAAAACCATCAAAGTAACTCACTATCTGAATTCATCATTGATGCAAAATACACAAAATAATAAAAATAATAAACCTCCCACAGCTGCCCTGAAATAATCGGAATAATTAGACAAAAGGAACTTGTATTGTTTGCTGTTGATTAGGTTTAAAAACAGTTTTACATCAGAAAGTACAGACAATCACAATCTACATGTATACAAGGTTTTTGCCCTTTTATGACCGGTATAAATACACTCTCTTCTTCTTTATGTACACAGAAACAAACCTCTGTGCACTGAGTATCTGCGTTCCCTTCACATTCCTTCTCTTTTTATCCGTTACAGCATTTACAGACGACAAAGAAATACAAACAGGTGTGTTCAGTGGTTTTAGTGTCACAACATGCTCACTGTTATACTGACTGGTGCTTCGCCTAAAGAGGAGACTCTCCTCCCCCGAAAAACGCTCCCATAGGTCGTTTGTTCAAGCAGCTATTACGACCTATATTTAGGTTTATAGTGGCGGCGCACTCTAGTGGCCGTAGTAGTTACAACGGGAGAAAATCAGGAAGTAAAGTGACGAAGTATAAGAGCGCCAAGTTATCCGCGCAAAATAGATAGATGGGTGTGGGTGTCCAGTCCTCCTTTACTGCCTTTTTGTTTGATGAGTTTCTCTCCGTTGTTGTGACGGATGGTATCTAAAGAGGCGACCCCTCAGAAATAAACTCAGACTGCTCTGCTGAGTCATGTGTCAGACTCTTAAGCCTCTGTGTGTGGACAAAGAATGGCAATTTGGATGCTTTTCATGTTCCTTAAAATAAACAGACTTTAGAACAAGAAGTAACCTGAGGACCAGTCCCATGACAGCTCCAGTTTCAGGTGATGGTTAAAGGACAACAGGTTTATTTTCACTATCATTTGGACCAGAAGGTTTCGTGATGTTACAAAAACTAATTTTTTCACCTACCCGCCAACTTGGCCGGTGGGTCAAAAAGTTCATTTCGGCCACTGGATGTCGGGATAATTGGTTCCTAGTGAAGCTGTAAATCTTTATAAAATAAAATAAAATAAAACTCACAGATATATTGTGTAATTCTATCTAATTTAACAGTTCAGAAAGTTTCTAAAACAACTGTTCACTGTAGTTTGTTGGGGACTATTTTCAGCGACGGATCAATCCACTAGTATTTATGGAAACAGGTTGGTGTCTGTGGGAGTCAAAAATAAAAATACAATGCAGAATATCACCAGCGATATCTTTAAAGGTGCAGCAGGTAAGACTTATAAAACTAACTTTCTGTCATATTTGCTGAAACTGACCCTATGTTCCAGTAGAACTACATGAAGCAGGTCATTTAAAAAACAAAATCCGGCTCCTCTGGCATCCACTGCTCCCTGTTCAGATGCATCAATCAGTGCTCATGCACACGCCTTCATTCTCCCTTGTGGGGGGAGGGGCTTATGAGACCATTTTAGGCTTTAGCAGAAAGGGGGGATGGACTGAGAAGTTGTTGATGTTCACATTTTTTGGCTAAGTCCTGGATCTTCACCATCCTACCTACAGCACCTTTAAACATTTCTCTCAGAGGTCCTTTTTTAATTCAAGTCTGTGCACAGAAATCATCTCACAAAGGTTACAGTTCAGGCTGTGAGTGGGAATGTGATCCAGCATCAGGCAGAAAACACTGAGCATGTTGAATATCTGTGAGACAAACAGCTAACAGTTGTTCACAGTTCAGTTGGTGTCCACTACAAACAATAAAAGGAGAGGAGTGATTAGACGGATTACAGCCCGACAGCATGTTCCTAATCCGAACTGGTGGCTAAAAGTAAAAAGTTTGACATCTTTAATACAAAACAAAAAAAAAAACTAAATAGAAAAGTAGTATCCTTCACAGTACTTTTACACCGAGATTAAATCTTGTAGATTTAACGTGGTTGGTGATTCTAAACTTTAAAGACATCAGTGCACAGAAGTTCTCCAGCAGTGCGTTTTAGCTTTGTGTATCATCTCTGTTTGAGCTGTCAATGAATGAACATGCATACAAAATTGATTAATTAAAAAAAATGTACAGTCATCACAGTTCATTACTTTCATTAAAAAAATTCCCCCAAAAAGTGTATATTTATTATAGTTAATATTCTTTATGAATGTCCTTCCCTCCGCAGCTAAAGAAAATCCCTCACAGGTTAACAAGGCCTTTATAACATCACACGTTTCAATAAAATGACTTCCTGACCCCTGACTGTCTGTGTGTGTTTGTGTTTGTGTGTGTATGTGTGTGTGTGTGTGTGTGCGTGCGCACACGTGCGTCTTCCTGTCCTTCCAAACGAGTGCACGTCATGTCCCGTCAAGCAGCTACGAACGGCTCAAGAAGCCATCCATCTTGCATATTTCTACATAGGTTTCGCCTTCAATCAGAAAGGGTAAGGATTAAATATAAATGCTATTTATATACTTCTACATACTGCTTTACATTTATCCACATACGTTGATGCTTTTGTTGGACAATATAAATACTTTTCGCTCGCCGTCTGCTGTTGATTCACAGCGTCAATATCTCGTTATCTCTCGGTTGTTACAGTGGAAGTCTAGTGTCTAGGGCTGCCCCCTCTTAGTCGACATCCACACCACTACGTTTAGGTATAAAAATCTAATATCTTTAGCTACGTTTATGCCTCACGTTTATTTCCGAGCCCCTAAAACTGAGACATTTGGAAACAGTGCCACCACTGTTTTGGTTTGAAAACTCTGGGGTTGTTTTGTAGTCTGGACGGACATAAACGGAGACCTTTGGAAACAACGACACACATCAGTCAGTCTTATCTGTTAGGTAGCTTACAGACCTTTCAGTAACAGTTCCACCTGTCTCAAAATGCAGCTTAAAGTGCTCATATTATGCTTTTTGGCTTTTCCCCTTTCCTTTATTGTGTTATATATCTTTTTTGTGTATGTTATAGTTTTACAAAGTGAAAAAGCCCAAAGTCCCCCCCAAAGGGACTTACCATCTCCAACAGAAAACTCTGTTCACAAACTGCTCCAAACAGCTCTATTGTAGTCCAGCCTTTACTTCAGAGACAAACATGGTCACTTTGGAACATTCAACTGTTTCTGACTGGCTAGTAGTCCTTACCTAGGTACTGTTAGGGCACGCCCTCATACTCTGCTTCTGACTGGCTAGTAGTCCTTACCTAGGTACTGTCAGGGCACACCCTCATACTCTGCTTCTGACTGGCTAGTAGTCCTTACCTAGTTACTGCGCATGTGCAACTCCCAACAAAGATGGAACAGAAGTGAGATGTCTCACTCTGTAGCTAAAACAGCGAGCTCAACACACAGGGTGAAAAGAGGAGCTGCAGCAATGTGCAGTACAACAAAAATATGGTGTTTTTTTTTTTATTAAACCATGTAAACCTATTCTGATATAACCTCTAAATACAATTATGAACCTGAAAATGAGCATAATATGAGCACTTTAAAAAATAAAACATAGTAGTGTAGATGTAGCAGTAGTCGATTAGTCGACTAATCTAAGAATTCTTTAGTCGATTAGTCATTTTTTATGCTTTTTTTTCATGCTGAATTACTCATTTCCACGAAATATATGAGCACAAGGTCTAAAATGTTGCTTTTGCATGATTCTCTGAGGAGAAACTATAGATCTGTGGATTAAACCAACTAATGGATTAGTCGACAAAATGTTAGTCGACTAAGAACTTCTTTAGTCGAGGACAGCCCTACTCGCGTCTTCATTATTATAATTAATTTGTTTAACCCTAATTCAGCATCTATAGTAAATAAACCCATCCTAATAATTGTCCCTCTTTTATAAAAATATGTGGCGATTATAATTCTTTAGTTTTGGTGCCTTGTTGTTTTGTTAAAGTGCTGCTTGTCTAAACGAGGTCACAACAGGGCATAAACTCTTAAACCTTCTGAACGGTGTTTGATTATTGTTATCAATGCAAACAAATCAATAACTAACAAACATTTCTGTGCAATTTCAGTACAGGTGTGACAGAACTTAAGAGATATGGACATTATCGTGATGGATTTAAGGGATTAAATAGTTTTTTCGTGATTGAACAGAAAGAAACTAGGCGTGGTGTGATCACAGAAGGATGCGACATGAGAAAGATCATTTGGTTATGAAAGTAAAAATCAGATTTTCAGGTGTTGAACGCGGAGAGCACAGAGCTGCTGAGGACGAGGAGACATGTTTAGATTAGTTTAGTTTTTGGAGCAGAACGACGACATCTCTCAGCTTTAGTTCGGCTCTTGCTCTCACTCCTTTCTCTCTCTCTCTCTTCTGGAAAAAAGAAATTCGGTTTATTTGAATTCCACGAGTTTTTTTTCTTACAAACCGCTCTCCGTCCGCTGGCGCCTCACTCCTCGCTGACGCCGTGCTCCCACGCCACCTTGGCTTGCTCGTCCTTGGTGGCGGCGATGATGGGCTGGGAGATCTTGCGTGGCATGGGCCGGGGGGCGGGAGGGGGCAGGGCCGACTGCGTGCTGTTCGGGGGGTCCTCCTCGGGGATGCAGCCCTCTCTGAGGTAGGGTTTGGGCGGCAGCGCCGGCGGCGGCTCGTGGAGGTGGTACAGCGGCGGGTGGTGGGGGAGGTAGTGCGGGTGGAAGTGGTGGTGGTGGTAGTAGTAGAGGTGTTGGGGGTGCGGCAGCCCGTCCTGCTGTTGGTGTTGTTGTGGAGCGCCGGTGGAGGCCGGACCCGGAGCCTGGGGCTGGATTTGTCCGCCTGCCTGAGCCGGGGTGACGCCTCCTGGGGCGGAGTGGCTGCGGCAAGGCGGGGGTTTGACTCCGTCCAGGACCTCAGGCTCCGAGAGGCTGTACCTGACGGGCTGGTAGGGCGAGTCCAGGTCCTCCTGGTCCGTGGTCCAGGCCTGGCTGCTGGGGACGGACTCCAGGGTGTCGGTGCGGCTGGCCGGGCGGTCGGAGGTGGAGGCGGGGCCGCCAAAGTTGCTCTCGCTGAGGGAGGAGACTCCGGAGCTGGCGCTGCCCGACAGGGTGGAGCTACTGCCATCCAGGATGGACTGTGGACTGGTGGGCGAGGCAGGTATAGGGTGCAAGGGAGACTGGAGAGAGAGATAGAGAGAGACACAGAGAGACAGACATAGAGAGAGAGAGACACACACAGACAGACAGAGAGAGACAGAGAGACAGACAGACAGACAGACAGAGACAGAGAGACAGGGAGAGACACAGAGAGAGAGAGAGGGACAGAGAGAGAGAGAAAGAGAGACAGACAGAAAAGAGAGAGACACAGAGAGAGATAGGGATAGAGAGAGAGACAGAGAGACAGACAGACAGAGAGAGAGAGAGACAGAGAGAGAGGGACAAAGAGACAGAGAGACAGACAGACAGAGAGAGAGACACAGAGAGAGAGAGAGGGACAGAGAGAGAGAGACAGAGAGAAAGAGAGAGGGACAGAGAGACAGACAGACAGAGAGAGAGACAGAGAGAGAGGGGGACAGAGAGAGAGACAGAGAGAGAGAGACAGACAGACAGCGAGAAAGAAACAGAGAGAGAGGGACAGAGAGAGAGAGGGACAGACAGCACGGAGAGAGACAGAGAGGGACAGAGAGAGAGAGGGACAGACAGCGAGAGAGAGACAGAGAGAGAGAGAGAGAGAGAGACAGACAGAGAGAGAGACAAACAGAGAGAGAGACAAACAGAGAGAGAGAGAAGAGGGTTAAAAGGGACAGCAGTATGTTTAATTTGAGCCCTTTTCCACTAGTGTTACCAGGGGGACCTCATGTGATTCCTCCACACAGTTGCTAGTAGCCAGGGAGGACACGGAGGATTAAAAAAACATGATGGACTCTGATGATGACATTATCTTGTAGTCTTATGTCCTCTTTGTCTTAAAAGCTGAACGTTGCTGTTGTCCTTTCTCAGTTTCTGCAGCGGGAAAGTCGCCAGACGACACCAGTTTTTGAACAGAGAGAGTTGTGTGGAGCTGATAGTCTTAATTAGCTTTCTAGCAACTCATTTGGCAACAGCTTGAATGTAACGGACGTTGCACACTATAGCTTTAAAAATGCATAAAATATGGTTATCATTTGCACTCATAATATCATGCCTGATATTAATAAGGAGGGACAATTTTCTGCCGATTCTAAACAAATAAAATAAAAAGAGTAAAATGTCATCCTGGATCCCCGCTGAGAACTGTAAAAGAAATCTGCCGACTCCGTTTGGGTCTGATAATAAGCCAATGTATTTGCTATAACCAAGCTGATAGCTGCAGGGTCACTCCTTCTAACATCTCTTGCAGCTAATTTGTATTATTTCATTTTCTCAAATGTAAAATTTGGACTTAAAACAGCTCGTGGCACAAAACATGCAGCACCATGTTTGAAAAAAAAAAAAAGACGAAGAGAAAAAGGACGGGATGAACTGAAGTACGTCAAATGTAGTTGTTGAGTTTAGGAATCAAACTGACAAAAGGAAGGTTAGAGGAGTAAAAAAGACAGAAACCAGACAACAAAAAGAAAAGAAGAGGAAGGTATGTATCTGCCGTGAGAAAAAAGAAGAAACGGGAAACCGGACAGACACGAGGGAGATGACCTTTGGTTTCTTTAATCTTCGGTTACGGCGACACACAACAGCCTGACATCAGTTTGGAACTCAGATAGTAAAGCCTTTCTTTGGGGGAGTGCAGACATACAGACAGGCTAACTGACAGACAGACAATCATCCAGACCAACATCAGGAGTGAGGAGGAGGAGGAAGAGGAGTTGGAGGAGGATACCTTTCTTAAGGAGCGCGCGGGGAGAGCTGGAGGGAGGTCGCTGACCTGGTGGTGGAAAGCGTCAAAGTGCATCGACAGGTGTTGCCCTACAGGGGGAGACACAGCAGGATCGGCTGAGAGAGATGCACACACACACCTCAGACCAGAGAAGAAGAAGAAGAAGAGGAAGAGGAGGAGGAGGAGGAAGAAGAATGGCGAGGGGGAAGAGGAGTAGGTGGTTGAGGCTAGATGGGATACAACTACGGCGATGACTAGTTACGTTTAGGCAGCGAAACGACTGGTTAACTTTAGGAAAAAGATTGCGGTTTGGATTAAAACACTCCCGAGGAACGAACACACGCTTACTGGGTCAAAGTATTAAAATGATATTATTATTTTAGCCGAGATTTTGTGAGATCAAGCGACATTTTGCGCAACTTCCGGCTGAGCTGTATCCCTTCTAGCCACAACCGCGAGGGGGGGAAGAAGAGTAAAGGCTGTTTTATGCTTCTGCGGCAACTAGCTACGGCATCGCTCCTACGGCGTCGTGACCCTTTCGGAATTCTGCGTCGGGGTTGCTTTGCATCGGGGTGCATTTCACCGCCGTAACACTGGGGGGGGGCGATAAGTCTGAGGTTATTTGCGAGGTGTCTGCCGGCCAGTTTATGTTTATGTTAGCAAGCAAACTGCCCACAAAGTACTGCTTGCTGACTGATATCGGGAAATGATACCTGTGTGATGGTGGAGACTTTGCCACATGACGACCGGTCATGTGTACGACCATGGGTACACACTCCTAAGAGCGTGTACCCATAGCGTCTCTACGAACATCAAAATAACTCCTCCTTTGTACTTTTTAGGGCTTCACACATTCCAACCTATCTATTCCTGTGGGACAATATTACCTCAAAACTAATCCTTATACGGAAGCTACTTCTAATAGATTCACACCTTCTGTGTGTGAAGGTTGTCCCCAGACTAACCTAACCTCATACAAGTCCTTAGATAAGATATGAAATACATTTGAAATATGTATGCTGAAATATCCAACCTATAACTGATGAAGTGCTGATTTCAAAACGTGACCGACATATAGACACTTTACAGACGGATGACCCCGTCATTGTTTATTTAGTTTATTGGCCGAGCTGATGTCAATGAACTAGCATGTTGCTACTCCCCACAGTAGGCTGCTTGAAACACCGACCATCATTACGCAGGACCGGTTGACCAATCACCGAAGTTACACATTTTTGGAGGGTGCACGTCGAGCTACGGATCAACGCAGAAGCATAAATAAGTCTTAAGAAGATGGAAAGAAGGAAAGAGAAACGGAGCGAGAGAGAGGGAAGTAGAAGTGGCAGGAGGAGGAAAGAGGTTGGAGCAGAGAGAAGGTGGAGGAGTGTGTGGAGGAGGGGAGGAGTTTGAGGCAGCTGTTTTATAAAAAGATGGACGACATGACGGCTCCCCAAGTGTGAAGCCCAAACATCTGGATCGCCAAATAAATGTTTCCCAAAGATGGTTTCTGTCATATGAGGTAGTTCTGATCACGCTGATGTTTGTTCTAGTTAGGGCTGGGCAATATATATCGATATTATATCAATATCGTGATATGAGACTAGATTTCGTCTTAGATTTTGGATATCGTAAAATCGTGATATATTAAGTGGTGTCTTTTCCTGGTTTTGAAGGCTGCATTAGAGTAAAGTGATGTCGTTTTCTGACATTAGCAGACTGTTCTAGCTATTCTGTTATTTGCCTTTACACACTTTGTCATTAAATCGACATTTCTAATGATTATTTATCAAAAATTTCATTGTGTAAATAATATTTTGTTAAAGCACCAATTGTCAATCCTACAATATCGTCACAATATCGACATCGAGGTATTTAGTCAAGAATATCGTGCTATTTGATTTTCTCCATATCTCCAATTTTTCTGATCAGTTTGGTTTGTATTAGTTATTTGATGCTATAAAAACGTGCTGAAACGTCATGATTGGCAGCCTCGATTGACTCGCGATTGGTCAGGGCGGTTGTATGGGCGGGGCTTTGATACCGCGGCTCCACGGCCTTGATCACTACTGCGCAGACTCTGGCTCCAACATTACAAGACAGCGGCGCCCGTATCCCGGAGATTTTGGCTTCACGTTTGGACAGCGGGAGGAAGTGGAGACGTGTGGTCCATCTGTATATATGGTCCGTGGTCTAAGGGGTTTCTTTCAAGTAGCCTTTAACTCCTTTAAACTCCAGTTTCTGGGGATTTTTTTTTTTTTTTAAATGGGAGCTGGTCAAATGGTTTTGATTCTATATATAAATAAAACATCTGCATCGACAGACAGAAAAGTTAAAGGACAATTCCGGGGCACAAATGAACCTAGGGGTTAATAACACCGGCGAATACAGTCGACCGTTCTCTGGGATATGTTTTCATGCTAATCGAACGTAACCAGTTTTAGCGCAAACTGCTGATTAGCTTATAAGCTCGAATAGCGCACTGGTAAAGTAAAAAGAAATCTCTATTTCTACACCACTAACAAGGCTCAAAATAGCACCACACTTCCACGGTAGTATAATGAGGGTCCCTCATGTAAACCGAAGCATTGAGAACTTTGTAAGTGTACAGACAGTTTACTAAAAAGATAGTTTAGAAAGACGGTACCGTTCACGTATACAGGCAGGCGCCATCTTGGGAAAACTGGTTTCTGGTTGCACGGCGTTCGTCTCAATGCGTCCGTTTACATGTAGGGACCCTCATTATGCTACCGTGGAAGTGTGGTGATATTTTAAGCCTTGTTAGTGGTGTAGAAATAGAGATTTCTTTTTACTTTACCAGTGCCCCGACTACTAGCGTTATAAGCTAATTAGCGGTTCGTGCTAAAACTGGTCACGTTCAATTAGCATGAAAACATGTCCCAGAGAACGGTCGACTCGGTACCCATGTGTTATTGACCCCTAGGTTCATTTTGCGCCGGAATTGTCCTTTAAAAGGGTCAGTTCGACCACATCACACGCTTAAAAAACACTTTCTGCCGAGCCTCGAAAAATGATATTGTACATCCTCTGTATAAGAAATATAACTCACCACTTAGTGAGTGATATGAACAAGATTTATTACTAGCAGAACATGTTTCTTGTGCATTTAGAAAGGCTTTTATTTGTGGTGTTGCTTGGTCGGGAAGGTTTTCACTTTTTGCTCACAGTGGCAGGAGATGTCCATCGTCTCATTATCAATTTTTGAGAATATATTTGATCCATCCGACATCATATCTACACACAATATTCACACAGGAGCACAAAACAACCGCACAGGAAAGCCGACAGTCATAACACATTGCACCCAATGCCATATGAATTACTGACAATAGATCAGTTGAGCGGTTCACATTCCGCTGTGTTTAATTTGACCTCACTGCAACATCAGGAATTCTATAAGATAATGATGAAGTTGTTTTTTCAGTGGAGCTTAGCCGCTCCATACTGGAATGATCTGATCTGTTAGAAAAATAATTTAAAGTAAGAAGTAATAAAATGATGTAGGCTGATGCTCATACCAAAGAAGACCAACAGGGACATCTCTGACTGGAAAATAAACACAACAACAACACAACAACCCACAGCTGACAAAACTATACACACATACATAACGAACAAAGACACTTTACACACTATAAACACAACAAAACACACAGGTGACTCAGCACATGCACAAAAACACACACAATATAACACACACACACACACACACACACACACACACAGTTAGCAGAGCGTCATACCGTGAGGCAGGTTGCGTGGGGGAACCGGAGGCGCCATGACACTGCCGACATGAGCGGAGAGGAACGGGAGGGCTTCTCTGGTACCACTGTCCAAACTCCAACTGCTGGGAGTGGTTAGGACTGGAGGAGAGGAGAGGAGAGGAGAGGAGAGGAGAGGAGAGGAGAGGAGAGGAGAGGAATGATGGGAGGAAAGAAAGAAAAGGAAGAAAGGAGAGTGAAAGAAAGGTGAGTGGAGAAGATAAATAGACTGATATTTTACACCTTATTTTGCTCATTGTACTATAAAGGCTGATAGTAATATGTAGCTCTACACAGAGCCGACGCCGTTTTGCGCTTCTGTGTCTAGTGTATCTCTTTAAGAAAATAGCAGAGCGGGTGTGTGTGTGTGTGTGTGTGTGTGTGTGTGTGCGTGCGAGTGACGTGGATTGGCTTGGGAGCAAGCAAAGCACAGGGGAGACACTTTGTTTGAAAAGTCAAACCTCTCTTCGATTTCACGTTGTACACGGAGAAGGCACCGCAATGTGACGTCACATTTCTGGAGAGGTCCATGTCAGGAACTTGCCGTAGGGTCTGTGTCTACGTGTACCTGTGTACCGACATACTGTACCTACGGCGTAGGAACCATAAATCAGGCTTAAGTGTGAACGAGTGGCTTGAGCTCTCACCTTTCTCAGCGACGGAGAGGTTAGGGTCACTGCAGGGTTTGCATGGACCGATCACCTGATGGAACAGCGCTCGCTGGAAGTTCGTCGGCTGAAGAGGAGGAGACAGAAAAACGTCAAACGTTAATGTATCCTATCATTCAATAAAACAGAATCACCAGCTGGCACAGAGGGATATAAAGATAGATAGAGTACAGATAAATACAGGTTCAAAACTTGAAGAGAAAGTCCCTCCCAGCCCTCCATACCTGTCCATTCTCAGTGATGTTGGTGTACATGGCGCTGCTCGGTCTCTCTCTGTGTGGCGGCAGCAGCATCAGCATCTCTCTGTTGTGTCTGTATTTGCCCGGCAGAGAAGGAGAGCCAACTGCAGACAGACAGACAGACAGACAGGAGATACGATATGAACAAATGTGTATGCATGTGTTTTAAAAAAATAAATTCTCCGTTGGTCTCCTGCGAGCTCCAGAATGTGAACCGTACTGAAACTGAGCCGCTTACCTCTGATGGTGGAGGGGGCGGAGTTAATCATCTGAGAGGGTGCGGAGTGGGTGGAGCTTAGGCTGGAGGAGGAGGGGCTCGCCTTTAGGGAGAGAAAGTAGTGACAGCTAGTAAATACAAAATACAATGTTGACTTTACACAATACTGCTGCAGCATGAGCGCAGCAAAGGGCTTTGGGAAAACACTTAATTAATCCAGAAATTAATCATCAATGAAAATAATCGTTAGTTGCAGCCCTAGTAGATCGATTTTAAATGTCGTTTACTACTAATTTCTAGCTCTTTTTCAGTTTCCTTCCTCTTTAAACCATCGTTGTGCTGCTGTTGCATGAGAATGTTCTCTCTGTGGATCAGCGGTGTTACTTCATCTCTTTCATTGGCCCCGCCAGCGCAGGGGACCACTGACCTGCATGCGGTAGAAGTCCTCGGGGTGCTCCACCACCATGCCGTCAGCCAGGATCAGCAGGCTGCCAACGTTTCCTGTCTCGCTGGAGTTGTGAGAGGAGAGAGAGGAGGAGGAGTTGCGCACCGGAGTCAAAACAGCTATGGCACTGGGAGGAGGGAACCAAGGAGGGGACCAAAGAGGGAACCAAGGAGGGAAACAAAGAGGGAGCCAAGGAAGGGACCAAGGAGTGAACCAAGGAGGGAACCAAGGAGGGAACCAAGGAGGGAAACAAAGAGGGAACCAAGGAGGGAACCAAGGAGGGAACCAAAGAGAGAACCAAGGAGGGAACCAAAGAGGGGACCAAGGAGGGAATCAAAGAGAGAACCAAGGAGGGAACCAAGGATGGAATCAAGGAGGGAACCAAGGAGGGAACCAAGGAGGGAATCAAGGAGGGAACCAAAGAGGGGACCAAGGAGGCACGGTGGGAAGAAAGTGGAGGGGTAGAAGCACAGGGAGGAGAGGAAAAAAAAAGGAACAAGCGAGGAACCATGCATAGTACAACCGAAATAGGAAACGACAACCCAAACATGCATGTAGTATTTTGGTGGGATGAGAGCGATGCAGGAGTTTGCAGCCAAGATCATGCGAGAAGCAAGATATGGGGTGGTACGATGGGAGAGGAAGACAGAAAGAAAGAAAGATAGAAAACAACAGAGAGAGAGAAAAGGAAAATGGTAGAATTTCAGAAAGTGTGATGTGTGCAGCGGACCGTAGAACAAACACAGATGCGGAAATTAGCAAAGATCGTGGAAGATGAAATCAGTGGTGAGCGTTGTGAAGAAAGATGGAGCGGACGGTGAGAAGTTGTGTGTGTTGACTAGAGCTGCAAAGATGAATTGATTAGTTGTCAACTATTATATAATCATATTCACTCCTTAAAGGTGCCCTGCCACACGTATTTCATGACTTTGTGGTGATGTCTGAAGTTCTACCAAGGACTCTGTAACATTTTTTGTGGAACAAATGCTTCGGTTACCTTGTTTCAAGCCATTCTAGCGTGGTATAGAAAGCCTGCAGGAAGACTCGGCTCGATTTGTGCCAGTTCTCATGAATATTCAACGAGCTAAGCTGCTTTACTCTGATTGGTTAACAGCTAGCCAATGTGAGCCTGGCTGTCAGCATCCTTTACCCAGCGCAACTGGGCGAGCTCATGAATAGTAATGAGCTCAGGCAACATGATGTCAGACTGACCAGCTGTTGTGATTGGTCTGATTTCTCCGCTTATTTCTGTTCAGTGTCTAGAGCTGACAGAGGAGGTAGCAGTTCATTTTCACATTCACCACATAACACAAACACATATGGACCTGACAGATTTCAAGTAAAAACGGTTTTGTGTGGCAGGGCACCTTTAAACAAAGACATTAACTAAAGAAATTAACTAAAAATAACAAAATAATCGTTAGTTGCTGTCCTAGTGTTGTCTATACAGTGTGATGAGGATGTGACGTGAAGTGAATTTGTGTGAGTCTGTGTGTGTGTGTTGCTGACCTGTGTTGGTGCATGAGTTTGAAGCTCTCGGGGCTCATGGGGCTGTGAGAGGCCAGGATCCCTCTGGGAGTGTTGGCTCCTGAACCGGCCTTTTCTAACCCGGGCAGACCCTGCAACGCCACATAGAAACACTGCTCTGAATATTCACACCGCCCACGTGCATTCACCCACGTATCGGGTGCCAAAATTGAGATAAGAATACGCCCTTTATTGTCTCCTTCAGGGGAAATCTGTCCTGGGCAGATCGCGCATACAATTGTCTTATATTACAGATGCAATTTACCCCGGTTAACACTCAATTAACCTCACACAAGACCCCCTACCGCCCCCCCCAACACGCACACACATTACATCACACATAAATCCAAGACGCAAGTGCTGTGCAGACACATTCACATGTAGGATTGTTGGATTAATTGGGACCTAGAAGAGGTGAAACGTTCAGAGTTGAAACAGTTCCGATTCCCAGCAGCAACACGCTTCTCGTAGCTGAAAGCAACGATTACTCTCTCTTTGAAGAAGCTGCTAATTAGCGTCCTTCGCTGTGAGGATGATCCACCCTTCCAGCACGGTTCCAAAAGAAAGACCCTCTTCTAGACTCAACATTGGTTTAGTGTTGTCCAATCATATTTCGGCTCACGATGAGCTTACAAAAGGTTTTCTGCAACGTTTGTGCGTCTCATTAGTTTTCTCCTCTAAGCCCTGCGATTACATGTAAGTGGAGACTAGAGGCAAAAAATATAATTTTAAAATTTTAGGTTTTTGAGCTATTTTGCTTCTATAACATGTCTTTTTTCAGACTAGTTGGAAAAAACATCCAAAATACACATTCATGTGTTTATTTTACTTTCACTTTGTCTTTTTCTGTCTGTAGATTTGTCTTAAATTCAACAAAAGTTAGCAGTAGATAATGCCTCACATTTCAGAAAACGTGCAATTCAATAAATGTCTTAATGGAATTCATCAACTGGTGAAGTTTGATGATAATAGATCTGATATTTGATAATAAGCCAAAAATCTCCACTTCATCAGCAGAACCTACAAACACCAAACTTTCCCCTTTCTGTCCTATCCATATTCTGCAGCTTTTTACAGAAAGTCTTTGTTCGTATGTCATGATTCATACCATATTCTATTCATAAAACATGTAGAAAATGGAATTGTTTTCTGGCTTCTGGAAGAATTTTCTGATTTGTGGAGTGAAAAAAAAGAGATATCCAAAATATCAACAAACATGTAACAGGATCTTCATCCAATGTTTACACTCTGTTCTGGAAATGTATGCAACTGTATGCATATTTAATAAGATAATACCTAATTTGCATATTTAAATTGTCAGAAAACTTCAAACACCAAAAAATATTGTCTTAAAGTAAGTTATCAACTGGGGAACTTTCATGGTAATTTATATTAGTTCAAATATTTTCCTATTCACCTGTAGTCTCTCTAAACTTAGATACAGACTAATTCACCTGTAGTGTTTCCCCTTAAAAAAGCTTACATATCTAATAAAGTAAAACTCTGCTGGTGTGAATGTTCTGCTGCACTCACGTGGCAGAGGCTGCTCCGCATCATCTGGAACTGATCGATCAGCTTCTTGTGCAGGGGACGCATTTCTGGGTGCACCAGCTTCTCGTGCATGGCCAGGCCGACTCCAAGGATGTGAACCTGTGGGGGAGAAAACGAAAACACCGTTGGATAATGCTTTTATTGTGCAGAGAGAGAGTCGCTGTTAGTCGTCTTACTCGCTCTGAGCTCTCTGAAAACTCTCTCCTGTGACTCCCAACCCAGTTCTACTTTAGCGGTTACTGTCTGGGACTGTAGGGTGATTCATAATGATTGTGGTGAACCTCTGAACGTCTGTCTAGTGCTTAAATCAGGTTTGTAAATGATCGCACACGTGGAGCATGGAGTTGGCTGGATAAGGTCTCACCTGCTCCTGCATCAGGTCTTTGAGCTGTGTGATTTTCTCTGTGTCTTCAGGGTGGCTCGTAATGTACTCCTTATCGAAGAAAGCCTGGTGACAAAGAAATCATAGCACACAATACCACTTAAAACATTATCAAATTAGAGAGGACATGAATGCACCTTTAATATTGTCTTCCCGTCGACCATGCAACTTTTAGATTTTTCTCGGTCAGAATTTCAAATTCAAACTTCTTTTTAACGTTTTGGCCTCCTTCCCGATGTTTTGTCACTTTTACCGATGTTTTTTTAAAGGTCCAATGTGTAGGAATTTCTCCCATCTAGCATTGAGATCATATATCAACTCTCTCGCGCCACGCAGTTCAAAGTAGGTATTACAGCTACGGTAGCCTTCACGCTTCAAAAAGCCGGTCTCTTGCTCTTTTCAATCTCCTTTTTATTTTTCTGGGTGAAGAAGAAGAAGAAGACTCCTGTTCCTGAAATTTGGATTTTGAATACGTGTGGTCCTCCATGTTTCCTTCTTCAAACTTGCCACCGGGGCCGGGAAGCTACGATAGCCATTAGCAGCATTAGCAGCACCTGTGAGTTTATCATGTGACAGCGAAAGGTGGAGCAGTATGTTATGTATGTCCTTACTGGATAACGTATTTCAAGATGGAGCATGAATATGCAGCGTCTACCCCAGTTCATGCAAATGTAAAATTTCAAGCCAAAGGGAATACTTTGATGGTGGAGGTAAATATTCATGAAAAAGGACAAGTTTGTGAACGGGCAACACAGATTTTGATAATGAACAACTAAACACGTTACACACTGGGACTTTAAGCTTTTCACGATGTTTTTGCCGCCACTTTTTGTTAGAGAATCACCTGTGAAAATTTCGCATCAAAACTAACTAAACTGTTTTAAAGATTATTTTGGGGGAATTTTTAGGCCTTTGTTTGACAGGACAGCTGACAGACAGGAAAGGGGAGAGAGAGAGAGAGAGGGGGAATGACATGCGGCAAAGGGCCGCAGGTCAGAATTGAACCCGCAGCTGCTGCGGTAAGGACTGGTCCTATGTACATGGGGCGCATGCTCAACCAGGGCGCCCCACAACGTGATTGGTTGGTGTTTTATTTGCAGTGCGAAAAGCTCAGAAAAACTTTCTTGGCCCACGTTCCGAGAAATAAATTGTCACGTAATATTCATGTTCTGTCTAGAAGTACTCTAACATATATTAACGTGCAAATTAACAGCATGTATAAACATCCCAGGTGTGTAAAATCCTTAACTTTCAAAAACAGACATTCACTCAGAGGCATACAACACTCATTATAAATAACCTAGACATTTGACTTCTACTTTATGTTTAATTATTTATATAAAGTAAAATAACTAAAAAATACACTTCCGGTAACAAACTTAACGTGCCAACAGCGGTTACTATCAAAAGACTGTCGACCTGAATTTAACATTTAACATTTAGGGCTCTATTTTGCACCCGGCGCAGCGCAAAGCCCGACCCAAGTGTCTTTGCTAGTTTAAGACCGACCCGGTTGTCAGTTTCCCGTCCAGCGCCCACGTCGTTTAAATATCAAATGCACCTGCGCCCATCTGTGCGCCCATGGGCGTGCTGGTCTTACAGGGAGGTGTGTTCAGGTGCATTCTGGGCGTATTGTTATCTTGAGGCAGCGGGAAGTGATCACACCACTGACCAACAAAAACCTGGTCTAAATTCAGTAGCGCAGCATTTCGTTGTTATTTTAACAGCAAATTAGTAAAATGCTCCTAGGCTTATGCACAGAGCACGCACATTATGCTTGTTACACACACAGGGACGCACACCAGCACACACACATGCAAAATATTACAAATAAAAATATTACGGTGTAAATCCTCCATCATAACAGCAATGCTCCAAGGTCCAAACGCGCCTGTCTTTTAAAGGGAATGGGAGATGGTCTCTGATTGGTTGATTGTATGTTACGCCCAAAACACCTCTGATTAATGAAGACACTAAGTACAACCCTTTAGAACCAGGCGCCCGGCGCACGGACCCTTTTTTCCGCCGTCAAACTAGCAAAAGTGGATTTGGACACGCCCTAAACACACCTGCGCCAGGCGCTTCACGCCATGCGCTCAGATCGTGAAAATAGGGCCCTTAGTGTTAACGCCTTTTGTCCGACCTCTTGGTATCTGGCGATGCCTCCGTTCACGGCGGCGTCGATGACTCCGTTCAGCGTCATGCTGAGCAGGTTGATGTTGCCGTGCAGCTGCTTGTGCTGGTACTGGCCGATCAGGGTCCGCAGCTCCTGGTTCTTGTTCTCCACCACGGAGAGGGCGTTTTCTAACGGACTCACCTCCACCTGAGGGACGGACGCCGAGAAAGAGAAGGAAACCATAAACACAGTGAGCAGAGCCCAGCTGGGCGGTGTGGAGAAAATCTGATTATCACGATACTCTTTACAGAATACATCGATGTGGATATTGCGACGATATTGTTGGGTTGACATTTGTCCTTTCACAACATATTTACACAAGTAGATTTTAGATAAATAATCGTCAGTAATGTGGATATAAAAAGTAAGTGGGTAAAGTCAAATAATGAAACAGCCAGAACAGTCTGGTAGGGTTCTGAAAATATAATCACTTTACTGTAATGCATTTTTTTCATTCACTCACCAGCTCTCTCTTGTCTACCTCGAACCAGCGTGAGATACCAGGCAGAGTGTGAGTGAGGATCAGCGTCGTCCTCTCGATCCAAAGACTCTGAAATAATAAGTTGAATATGTTTATCTGATATAGCACCGTTTACAGACAAAGTCCCAAAGTGCATTCACCTGATAACGGTGTTGAAATAAGACACGAACAGTGAAAACAAACACACACCACAAGAAACTGCCATGAAACCACATAGTTCAAGATTGTGATTGTACAAATATGTTCGGCATTTTCTAATAAAAAAAAGGGTATGTATCTATACCAGCACTCTGGCAAAAAGGCTTTGGGTAAACAGTACAACGGTGGTTGCACACAAGGCACTTCTGCATAAAGTTTGCCCTCATACATAAAATACAAACACCAAACCAGAAAAAAAAAAAAAGACACATCTGGTGCCTCATTCCTGTTGCGTTTGATTTTCCACTCGGCCGGGGGAAACTCCCTAGCTTAGAGAGAGAGAGAGAGAGAGAGAGAGAGAGAGAGAGAGAGAGAGAGAAAGACAGCAGTGGTGGTCGAGCTGGTTAGGCAATGTAGGAAGAGGGTGGTTTGTGGCTCGGTTGAGGAGTGGCTGCCCTTCAACCATAAGATTGGCTCCTAATACTTAAAGACCTCATATTATGCTTTTTGCCTTTTTCCCTTTCTTTTATTGTGTTATATATCTTTTTTGTGCATGTTATAGGTTTAAAAAGTGAAAAAGCCCAAAGTCCACCCCAAACCTTCAAGGTTTACATTCTAAGAGTCTATCCTGGAACCGCTGATAGAAATCCAAACATGGAACAAGATTCTTTCAGAGAGGAGCATATTAAAAACCAAATGATAAGAAGCCAGTCTCACCTTGAACTCATTGTCTCTGTCTTTGGGTCCTTTGTGGAAGGGCCGGTCGTATCGGAAACGCCGAACGTTGTTGACCCGGTAGAAGCTCTTGATGCGATCGGGGACTCGGTCCATCTGGAGGACGCTGACGCTGTCCGGCACCGGAGTCACCGCGTAGATCTGCAGGTCTGAGCCCAGGAGGGACCGGGGTCAAAGAAAGAACTGGACTATAGGACTTTATGAGCCCAAAAAACGAACTCAGTAAAAAGAGTTTACACTAGAGATGGTCCGATAACGATAACGATACCGGTATCGGTATCGGCTCCAATACTGCCTAAAACGCTGGTATCGGTATCGGGAAGTACTGGAGTTAATGCACCGATCCGATACTACATAATAAAGCCCTAAAGAAAATCGACGTTAAAGTAGTTTATTTATGTTCTTTTCCGTTAACAAAAATGTCACAATAAAATAACATCAAAATAAAGTTTCTTTTCCCAACATTTGATTTCAAGTATTTTATCTCACACACCCTTACATGTGGTCGGTGCTTTGGCAAACTTTAAACGCACTTTATAATCTAAGAAGGTTTTCACTCTTAACCAATTGGCAGTAAGATGTACAACTTTCCGCAGAGATCAGTCGCTACCTACAGCCATTGTACTGAGTTAGGCCGGGGTCCGTAGATTTGTAGTTCTGATACCCCATCTATTATCGCTACAGTGCTTGATGTAAGCTGGGAAATCTTTTGTATCAACCGGCTTTAAACTTCTCACAACAGTATCTCACCTCCTGTTTTCTTTTCCATGATGCTCTCTCCTTTACCTCTACTATACAGCAGGTGCATTTATACGAACTTGATTACACACACTATTCTATACATCATTAGTATTGTAAATATAAAATCTCACAACTGAGAGAGTTTCTCACTGAAAGTAAAGGGAATTTTGCTTATTTTTGTTAAAAAATTGAAATACCAATAATTTTTCACATAATTGGGACACTTGTTGTTATTCTTACAAAAATTACAGTTTATATCTTATTTTAGCTGAAATGTGGCAAAGGCGAAACGTTCAAGGGGCGAATACTTTGCGGCACTGTAACTGACTGTAAAACTGGAGAATAAAAGAAAGTTCTGTGGCATTCATTGTTTGTGTTTGTTGATGTTTCACAAAGAGTTTAACCTGAGCCAGACAGACAACAAAGATAGAAATCATATCACATATCCATAGTAGTATACAGCTGTTAAAACATAATAAAATATATGACACACTGGTATCGGATCGGTACTCAGTATCGGCCGATCTCTAGTTTACACCTACAACGGTATGGTCATGATGTTTATAAGAGATATTCCAGAATAATTCTCATAATAATAATTCATTTTGTTCCAGCGATGCAGAAAACTACTACTGAAGGATACACTGTGCTTCACACTGCAGAATGGCTTCGTCGGGCTGATTGGGGTGCTGCATCGCAATGGCCTGCGGGAATTCTCCCAGCATCCTTTGCTGGAAGGCCTCTAGCCTTTCGTAGTCATGTCCGCGACAGACAAACTCTTTGTTCTGGTGTGAATGAATTAAAACAAAACACAGAAAAAACAAATGCAAGTATTGAAAACAAAGATAGTATCTATGCATACATTTTTTAACCAGCAAGCTGCAGTAGTAAACCATCCTTAAAGATTTGTGACAAGATGAAACCGTTTTAGAACGCTGAAAGTTGCAGCTGATCAAGTCAGTGACAAACTGTCAAAATGTTTTTGATGGAGGCTCAATGAGCGCCCGCAAGTGCGAGAGGAACTTGAGTGAATCAGAGAAATGAAGCTCAGCGTTAACTTCTTTCAGGGAGACTTCAATAACGGTTTCACATCTCTCCTAATTGATCAGCTGTTTCTAGGCATTCACTTTTCAGCTAAACCAATCAGTTGTCCTTTCAGGAATAGAGTGTGACCCTCCTCCTCCCCTTCACCCATCGGTCTTCTTCACCCATGGTACCCTCGATTAGGTCTCCTGTGCTCCTTCGTCACCACCACCAGTGTCTAGACTCCATCGGGGGATATGTCTGGCTTTCTCTACCCCTTTTCCTTCCGGGTCAAAAATGTAATTTTGGGTGCTTTTTTCAACGTTTTTGTCGCTCGTTTTATTTTAAATAAACCTAATTTATATGATAATATACCAATTTTTTTATTTTTTTTAGTTAAAACAAAGCCAAAATTCTGAATTATTTTGACTAATAGCTAAGATCAGAGGATGTTGAGTGGATCACAGAGGGGTATATGTCAACGTTTAGTCTTGATACTGTTTTGAAAGCCATTTAAAAAACATAAGTGCATAATAAAACACCCAAAATGCAAAGAGAGTAATCACTGATTGTACCTGCGAAGAACGTTGTATGGGTTCCATACAACGTACATCCATGCATCCTGGTTATTTTTGGGCAATTTGGTTGCAAGAAACCCATATTTCTGTCATAAAAAACTTTAAAAACGGGTCAAATTTGACCTGAGGACAAGACAAGGGTTAAGATGCTACAAATGATATCCAGCTACAAAAACTCCTGAAAAGTCAAACGTTAGAACAGACGTAAACAGGGCTGTCTCGTCACAGACAGGCAGGTTCTCCGGTGCATCGCAAGTACTGTAGCTGTAAGTTTCAACTGGTCTCGTTGTAAATCTGTGGTCTGAACTGGGCTTAAGGCTTTTATATCTGTTTCATTAATAACATTCCAGACAGTACACCTGCCTTAGTGAGCATTTATAAAAAAAAAAGCTACAGCGAGTCTAAAAGATAAAGTTTGAACTCACTCTGAGGAAGAAGGGGAACTTCCTGCCGTAGAATCCAACCCTGAAAAACTCTGGCTCCAAACGCTGCTGCTCCATGATGTTGTCGTAATACGCAGCCTCCATTTTCTGCATGCACGCACACGCACACACACGAACAGTACAGTACTCACGTTGTTGTTAATGTTTCAGAACATGTTAAGCTGAGAGCGATATTACGTAACCATATCTTAGCTGTTGCTGTGTTTTGTAGATTGTGAGTCAACCACAGTTTGTGACGTGTCGTGCAGCTTACCCGTATCCAGCTGAGGCTCTGGTAGTCGTACAGTGATTCATACTGGAAGGCCAGCTCCCTGCACAGAGGGATGCCAAACTCCCAACACTGGTGGACACACACACACACACACACACACACACACACACACAAAAACACAAAAACACACTTTTTTAGTGTGGCTTTAAGCAAAAAACAGTGCTCACAATGTCACTTTAATATGAGCTCTACCCTAACCGTTGTTGAAGTAGTCACTCAACGACTGTGCATGACCATTTCATTTGATTTATTAGGAACCCCTGTGTGTGTGTGTGTGTGTGTGTGTGTGTGTGTGTGTGTGTGTGTGTTTGCGCATGTGTGTGTGTGCGCATGTGTGCACAAGAGAGATCCTGCACTTATTGAATTAAAAAACTGAAGGGAACATTATATTATTAAGAAATTGAACATTGGTCTGAACACCAAAGGCACCTTTAAAACGGAATGTTATTTTAAAGTGCAGTTTTCTTCTCTCTTTCAACTAACTCAAAATATCCTGGAGTGTCTTTGCCAGGGTTCCCCAAGAAACTATGAGGGCCCCATCAGGGGCCAGTCACAGACTGACGGGCAGCATTAATGTAGAGCCAAATAGTTTCATGGGTGGAATTGCGAAATTGATAAATGAAAAAAGCCATAAGACAGATTCCATAGGGCCTTGCATTAAGTCAGTGCTAAAATCTAACTGGACATTTCAAAATAGGACTATCTAAGTTTCCAACTTTTAAAAAACATCTTAAAGGTCCAATGTGTGGGAATTTCTCCCGTCTAGCGTTGAGATCATATATCGCAATCAACTCTCTCGCGCCACGCAGTTCAGAGTAGGTATTACAGCTTCAGTAGCCTTCACGCTTCAAAAAGCCGGTCTCTTGCTCTTTTCAATCTCCTTTTTCTTTTTCTGGGCGAATAAGAAGAAGACTTCTGTTCCTGAAATTTGGATTTGGAATACGTGTGGTCCTCCATGTTTCCTTCTTCAAACTTGCCCGGGGCCGGGAGGCTACGATACCCATTAGCAGCGTTAGCAGCACCTGTGAGTTTATCATGTGACAGCGAAACCGCGAAAGGCGGAGCAGTATGTTATGTATGTCCCTTACCGGCTAATGTATTTCAAGATGGAGCATGAATATGCAGCGTCTACCCCAGTTCATGCAACTGCAAATGTAAAATGTCAAGCCAATAGGAATACTTGGAATTGATGGTGGTGGTAAATATTCATGAAAAAGGACACGTTTGTGAACGGGCAACACAGATTTTGATAATGACCAACTACACCCGTTACACACTGGGACTTTAACATTAACAAATAATTCCCAGTGGCTCAGGCCCGGTGGGCCACCAGGCTTGCAATACACTGAGGGAAACACTGCTTTCGCGATGTGTTTACTGCCCAGGTTGATATCTCACCTTCACCACGTCACTCATTTCATATATTAGAACTCAGTGTGTATAGTATTAGATCTATCTTGTGCATCTGTAACATTGCTGTCTGTGTACAGCAGTGTTGGCCTCGTCCTCTCACCTTCCCCTTGTTGAAGTAGTGGATGACTTTGCGGCAGAGCCCCTCCTTGCGATGCCACTCGGTCTGAGCGGGATAATGCAGGAAGTCCTTCAGAGGCCGCTGGTCCCAGTGCAGCAGCTCCCAGTACAGCAGCAGAGTGAACGCAGCCTCTGTGGACGCACCAGCCAAGTCAGGCATCTTTCACACACTGTGTATATATATATATATATATATATATATATATATATATATATATATATATATATATATATATATATTTGGGCTGTAAATCACACGTTTTATCATGATACGATATTATATTGATTCTTTTGACAACGATACAATATTTACAGATATCATAAAGTCTGCCAGGATACAGATCAATTCCATTCAGTTCAGGGGCCTGCGACCGATACGAGGCAATACATAATCAGCTACATTTATTTGTATTCAGAAAAAGCAACTAAAATATCATTTGACAATTTAATTTCTAGGCTCTTCCAGACATTTAAATTAAAAATAAACTACTCTTAAAAACAAGGATAGGTATCGATATTTTTGATATTATCGGATCGTTGAGGATTGAATCGATTTATATCAATCCAGATTGATGTATCACTACACCCCTAATATGTGTGTTTTTATATGTGTGTGTGTGTGTGTGTGTGGGTGTGTGTGTGTGTGCGTGTGCATGCTGTACCGGTGTAGTTCTCAGCCTGTAGATGCATGTCACACAGCTTGTGGATGTAGCGGATGTACATCTCCTCCTTGTTGATCTCCGACTTGTAGAAATTCTGAGAAGATGCAAAACACATAAAAACTTCTCAATCAAAAGTCCATTTCTAAATCTCCTGCCCGCTGATATTTACTAAACACTAGAGGGATGTTCCAAAAAGATCTCAGGATCTCAAGTTAAGGAGGATAACATACTTTCATTTCACTTATTTAATTAATCACAATAAATCCAAGCTGCAGCTTACGCAGGAAAACATACATGTGTGTGTGTGTGTGTGTCTGTGTATCTCTGTGTGTGTGTCTGTGTGTGTGTGTGTGTGTGTGTTTGTCTGTGTGTCTGTGTGTGTGTTTCTGTGTGTGTGTGTGTGTGTGTGTGTGTGTGTGTGTGTGTGTGTGTCTCTCTGTTTCTGTGTGTATGTGTGTGTTTCTGTGTGTAATAACCTGTGTTTTCCCTGTATCTTTAGAACAATGGGAAGGGATGATTTGATTGGTTGTTGAATAATTAGGCCCCAACTCCCAGCTGTAGTGACTCTGCCCATCACTGGATTTATTTTTTTTTACCCGTTGAAAAAGGCTAAGTGCCGAAAACACGTAATCGTGATATATTGTGATGTGAGCCTAATTACAGTTTTTTTCGATTGCTAAACGACAGTGGGCACAACTGGAGTCACATGTGCAAAACTCTAACTACAGTCTGCACAGCAGCAGTTCATGTGGACCAAACTCTAGTTTGTTTTTCATCGCTTGAACACAGTTTTCAAAACTCTACACACTTATCCCACGACTTTAACCACAACGTGCACAACACTGTAGATTTACAGCACTTTGTTCAAATGCTAACACACTGCTGTCAAAACTGTAAACCACACATTCAAAACAGAATAGATTTCAGTCTGGTGCCTATCAAACACTGCTGATTGCAATTTTAGCTGAAAGCCTAAGCAGGTGTCTTGTTTTAGACTAGTTAGTGAACATATATGGTATTTATACAGAGAAAGCTCAAGAATTTTTTTTTTGTATACAAACCCAAATAAGAATGAAACAATTCTACACTGTACCGTTTGAGAGAAACGGGTAAAAGAGCAAAGATACCAATATGTCCAGGTAAGATGTCTGAGGTTAGCATACGCAGCTATAAAAAAAGTGAAAAACACTATATCTTTACTATAGTAAAACTGTGTTCTTACTGTTTTTCAGAAAGTAATGGAGGTGAAAGCAATAGAAACACCACATTACAGTAATTTGTATTTAGAGATAATGCAGACATCCAATGTGATGGAAACTTGCCACATGATGCTGGAGAGAGGCAGGATTAGTCACACTATTCGTTGGTACCATTGCATGTACCTTTAGTTTTTTCCCCAGTAATTCCATAAATTACTAGAGACAAAATACTTTATTGAAGAAAACTGCTGATTTTCATTCCTTCTTGTTTACCTTATGTAAAAATTGGTATGCTATACAATCTATATTTTTTTCTTAAATAAACTGTTGAGTAGTGTCAAGTCACTCAAATTGTTCAAACTGTAAAGATGAAAAAGTTTGTAATTTGTGTATTGGTGTTTGATGCTAGTGTTTTTACCCTCAGTGTGTTCTGAGTGACAGTGTGTGTTATCTCAGTGAGGCCTGTGCATACTGTTTGAGACGTGTGTTAAGAGTTGTGTTGCTTTGAATGAGTTTTGCAGCTGATGTGAACTGTTTAGCTCAGGTGACTGTAGGTAGTGCAGACTGTAGTTTGAGTTTTGCACATGTGACTCCAGTTGTGCCCACTGTCGTTTAGCAATCGAAAAAAACTGTAAATAAGTCAAATTAAAGTATTCTGAACTTGGGAACCTGAGCTGGCTACCTTTTCTTTATTTTTTGGATTTTGGGTTTAGCACTCCGCCAAAAATCTCCGTTGTTGAAGCACAACCTCCTTTTTCAACTAAACACCAAAGCGCTTACAGTGAACTGTAAAGTAACAATTTAGTGAGAAAATCAGAAGGCTTTTGAGTAAAATATCAATATGACATGAATCTTACCAGGAGGTTAACCGTGCAGCCAATCTTCTTGTTCTCCGTCTCGTCTCCCTTCATGCAGTCCCTGAAGAACAGATAGACCGATTTAATAACAACTTTACAATAAAAAGCTTAAGTTGAACTTTGTCTAGTTTGAGCGTGTTCTGGCGTCTAGAGGAAGTATTTACGGACACACCGTTAGTCACCGTCACTGTGTCAAAGCCTCATGGGCAATAAATTATGTCCAAATGTTACATAACTGATGGCAAAAACTAGAAAATTAGAAACATACAAATACAAAAGCAGACACACACACACACACTATACGTTGCATGTGTGTGTGTGTGTGTGCGTGTGTGTGTGTTTGTGTGTGTGTTTTTAAGTGTGTGTGTGTGTGTGTGCCCATGTGTGTGTGTGCCTGCGCGTGTGTGTGTGTGCGCGTTACCTGTAGTCCAGCAGTCGCTCCATCAGCCGTGTGACGGAGGTAACGAAGGAGATCCCCGTCTCTCTCCACGTCTCCTGCTCGATCTTCTCCAGCAGACTTCAAGGAAAACAGACGCAAAAAAAAATTATATATAACATAATGTTTCCTACAAACTGGTGACAATCCACAGATATTATCTTACGCTACGACTCCAGTGAGAAAACAGGGGTCATTTACAGCCTGAGCAAATGCCCCAAACCTGCGACTGACATGTATGCGATAACAAGACCAACGAGACTTAAACAAACATAAAGCCGGTGTTCATTTTCAAAAAAGACAGTAATCAGAGAGTGAACATAATTTGATTAGCTCCAAGTGTAGAAAGGTTTAACTCCCTGGATTCTTATAAATATGTGTTTTTACAAGAGGAATGAGGTTCTGTTTATAATCCATGACTGAAAGACATTTTTTAAAACTCATATAACAACATCCACGGATACATTGTGCAGAAATCTTTCCAAAAAGCTGTTAAGTGATAGGGAGTTTGTTTCAGTTTCAGAATGATAAAAGTCTCTTTGTAGTGTACACTCTTTGTTAAGGTTGATTGAATAAACACAATCTTCTTAAAAGCTTCTAGTATAAGCATTGGGTGAGGAAAAAAGGGGAGAATCTACCATAAATTGCAACAGAACATCTGACTGATAAAAGTCTATAACATAAAAAAAAGTCCTAAGAAATCCAAGTGGTGGAAAGTATTTTTCTTAACCATTCTCTTGCTCCACTTTGAAAGAGTTTCTGTTGCAATTTGTGTGGGGTATAATGGCATAATGCCTATAATATTCTCCTTAGACTTATATGATTATTAGAAGACAGATATGAGCGCCATAAGTCGCCCCGTGTGTAAGTGATGTCATACCTGGGGTAGGGCCCAAACAGCTGGGTTCTAGTCCAGCAGCAGAGAGCAAAGCAAACACACAACAGCAGTGTTAGAGCAGAACAACGGAGGGGTTAATTCCTGTTAGCAGAGAGAGATAGAGAGAGAGAGAGACGACAGAAAGGGTCATGGCTTGTGTCCACTGTGGCGTTTTGATTTATGGCGGCGGGGATTGCCCAGTGTTGGAGACATAATAAGTCTATTGGTCTTTATTCATTTCATTGTAAAAACATACAAGATTATTTGTATTTACTTTATTTTTCTATTTCATTTCTAAATTGTTAAATTAAAATTTGGACTTTAAATCTAGAGAAATAACTTAAAATAATTACTGGAATACCTCTTGTCGCGCACTTTAAATCCTGGCACGCCAGCAAGATCTACATCATTTTGACGTCACATTAAGAGGCCTAAAGGAGGTGATGGATGACAGCTTGGGGAGTTCTTTTGTTTGAGTAAGAGAGGTGGACAGAAAATAGTGTAGTGACCGTAGCGTACACAGTGTGATCATTTATTAGTAAAAGTTTAAGTTTCTGTTGAAAGTCAATAAGACGTAATAAATCTTGCATTATCTGAACGAAACAGAAGGATCTCCGTGAGTGCTTGTTTACTATGCATGTCACAATCTTCCTCAAAAAGGCTGAAAACATTTTATGTGAGAAATAAGCTGCAGCTGCTGAAAGTCTTCATTTTAGATCGAAAATGGTCAGTTCATATGATTTTTGTGAGTTTTCGAGGGGCAGCGAGTCGAGCTGGAGGCCCTTGATTTGCATGAAGTAGCCTGGATTCAACTTTATGTGAACGAGGAGCGGGCGAATGCATTGCCCGGCTGCTCACATAGACAACTGAAGGTGAAGTGAGGAAATGACCCTTGCCAGCGGACACGTACCATCACGCTTGTTTAGAAACAGAAAGACGAGAGTTAGAGGCAAACACAGAGAGAGAGAGAGAGAGACTTCTTTTGTAGACATTTCTTACAGCAAACCGAAGAGCTCTCTGTAGTTCTCATCCCCTTTCCCCTCGGACACCAAACTGTCCAGCTTGTCAATCAGCTCGGCCTCCACCTGCACGCATACAGAACAAATAAATACATTATTACAGAATAAATAAATACATTTGCTTGGCTTCCTCTTACATAACTGACAGGTTGTCTACAGTAGATCATGTGAAAGGTGTGTCTGTACACGTGTGTGTGTGTGTGTTTGTGTACCTGTTTGAAGTTTCCGTTCTTGCGTTGCTCCCAGTCCATCATGTCGTGGAAGATGGGGATCATGATGTTGCGCACCTCCACCTGAGGAACCAGCGTCACTCCCAGGAACGGGCCGATCATACCGGGGATGAAATGGATCTTATTCTCACCTAGGACCAGCGAGACAAGTATCAACTCATCTTTAGCTAATCAGCCGATAGATTAGCTACAACATCTGTGTGCAAATGAATAACAGCAGGAGGGAAATGTATTGTATGCTCTGGGGACAAAGGTGGAAAATGTATTTAGAGCTTAGATTTTCAGATTTTAGAGTAGAATAAAAATGTTAATAACTACAGACTATAGAGCATAGACTGTAAAAAATAATGGAAGAGGCTTCCGGGTCTGAAAAGTGAAGCCAATGCTGAAGCAAGGCTTAACAATGCTAACCATGCTAACACTGTGGACATAAAAACAGACCCGAACTTGTCTTTGGGTGTTTTTATCTTAAAACGTTGACCCTCTCACTGTGTGTTTTAACTTCATCAAAGTTAACTGGAACATTTTGTTGTCTAGTTCAGCGTCCTGCCAACCAAGCTAGCTAGCTACTGCTGTCGTTAGCTGGTAAGTTAAAGGAGAAATCCGGCGCAAAATGAACCTATGGGTTAATAACACATGATTAGAGTCGACCGCTATATAGATATGTTTTAATGCTAATCGAACGTGACCAGTTTTAGCACAAACCGCTAATTAGCTTATAACGCTAGTCGTCGGGGCACGATGATAGTAAAAAGAAATCGCAATTTGTCATAGCTGCCAACACTCCCGTTTTTCCCGGGTTTCTCACGTTTTTAGCCCTATCTCTCCCGGTTTGTTATTTCTCCCGGGAAACTCCCGTAATTTGCATGGCCCAAACTCCTTTTATAAATAATCAGACCAATATGTTTGACCAGTTGCCAGATCTTGTATGAAACGCATCCTATTCACACAATCCAAACACCATATATAATTTTCAACCCGTTTGTCACCTCAACCTGGCAACCTAGAACCCAGTTGCGCAGTTGATTTCTGCGCAAGCTTCGCAGAAAGTTCAGACCCGAAAGCAAGTAGATAAGAATGGCAGATGAAGGCAGTGTTCCCGCAAAGAAATCGAAATATAGCTGTACATTCTAACATGTTGGACGCAACAATTTACATGCATCTTACCTAGTCATATCAACAACCTCCACGCTTTTTATAAGGTGTGTCGCATTGATTTTAATGTAGCGCACGGCGGGGAAAACGACATCACCCAGCACATTAAAACACAAAGGCACCATCGCGCAGAAGAGGCACATAAGGGCACACGGGCGATTTTAACCTTCATCATGAAAGAACAAACAGAAGCAGAAAACGTGAAGCAAGCTGAACTCAAGATGGCAATGTTGGTAGCAAAGACTTACAGTCCCCCCCCCCCGGTCGCGCTGCCATGCCCCCGCACAAATCTCCTGGATTTTGAAAACCAAATGTTGCCAGGTATGCAATTTCTACACCACTAACAAGGCTCAAAATAGCACCACACTTCCACTGTAGCATAATGAGGGTCTCTACATGTAAACCAAAGCATTGAGAACTTTGTAAGTGTACAGACAGTTTATTAAAAAGATATAGTTTATAAAGACAATACCGTTCACGTATACAGGTGGGCGCCATCTTTGGTCGCACGACGAACGCCGTGCAACCAGTAACCAGCAACATAGCTCAAGCACAGCGTTCGTCACTTACAAAGTTCTCAATGCTTCAGTTTACACATAGGGACCCTCATTATGCCACCGTGGAAGTGTGGTGCTATTTTGAGCCTTGTTAGTGGTATAGAAAAAGCTATTTCTTTTTAATTTAGCCGTGCCCCGACAAGCATTATAAGCTAATTAGCGTTTTGTCTACAACTGGTCACATTCGATTAGCATGAAAACCAGAGAACGGTCGACTCGGTACCCATTGTGTTATTAACGCCTAGGTTCATTTTGTCCTTTAAGGGAAAGTTTGCTGATTTTCTGTACTGCCGTACATACAGATGAATGGCGTGTGGAGAAGTAGATAGTTATAAAGGTGTAGAGGAAATCTTACCGAGGTTCTGCCACATACTGAACAGTTCGTAGGTCATCATCACTCTCATGTCTCCGTACCTGCAGACAGACAGACAGAAGGTCAGACATTTATCATAGTGCAGTTTTTCACAGTAAGAAGACAAAGAGGTGACTATGGAGCCTTTAGATGTAAGACAGATATCTTCAACAGGGAGTCCGAGACCCCTAGGGGGTCCTCAGAGTCAGTGCAGGGGGGCCTCTAAATTATTGTTAATTTTTGAAAGTTTTTTCAAAAATTAAAATGTCTTAACAAGAATCCAACATATTATTAGCAAATATAAATCCCCTCTGCTTACTGGCCTATCAGAGTAAGGTAGTCAATAAGGTAGCCATCCACAGATACAGTTAATAAGGATTCACTGTGCCACAGGTATGTTTAACATTAAAAGATGATATATAAAGTCATGCCAGAAATTATTATTTTAATAGCGTAGTAGATATGCAAAAAAAGGTGTGTATAAAGGCTTTAGGCCACCCTACACACTTTTGTAGGCCCAGCTTAATATGCAACTTAATTATATATATATATATATATACACACACACACACACAACACATGTAGTAGGGGGTCCCTGCTCCATCTCTCTTTCAGTTAAGGGGTCCTTGGTTTAAAAAACATTGAAGACCCCTGATGTAAGAGGTTAATACAGGTTGAACTTCTTTTTCCTTTATAATATAAAACATCTAATCTGGGAGTTTGTGTAAATATTACTGATGTTTGAAGTTCTTTTTCTTATTAGTCTACATCTATTTATTTTTATTTTATGTTTAATTTACTGCCCCCTAGTGGGGGAATTACAATTTACACTTTAGTTTAGTTTGTTAGAAATCACTGCACACAAGACTGAAATGTCAGAGTGAGGGGGCTGCCAATGCTGGACCAGCACCGTGAGCGGTTGGCGGTGGGTACGGTGCCTTGCTCAAGAGCACCTTGGCAGCACCCAGGAGGTGAACTGGCACTTCTCCAGCTACCAATCCAAACTCCTTACTTTGGTCCGTACGGGGACTTAGACCAGCGA
This sequence comes from Perca fluviatilis, assembly GCF_010015445.1. Classification (NCBI taxonomy): domain Eukaryota; kingdom Metazoa; phylum Chordata; class Actinopteri; order Perciformes; family Percidae; genus Perca; species Perca fluviatilis. The sequence continues at coordinate 41,032,622 of NC_053115.1, forward strand.
CCCTCCAGTTCCCAACCCCACTCTGAGCTATGAAGAGTACATTTATCTCTTTTTGTTTCAGTTTGATTTGAAACTTAAGCAGAAAATCAACCAGAAACACTCTGCAGATTGTCACAACTGTCCTTTCTCTTGTTGGCGTTTTTAATGTTTCTTTACACCTCTGCTGGGTTTCCAACTTCGATTCAAACATTTTGCTGCTTTCATCTCATACGTCTAATTTCCACAACTCTTGAGTGGAAACTCAACAGCAGCTGCAGGAACTCTTTACCGCCTCAGGAAGTGTCTGGGGCTCCCTCGCTCCTGGGACTCTGTGGTGTAAAAAGGCCCGATAGGGACGGAAATTAGCTTTCCTGGAGTAAAGAGCTCCTGCAGGATTGATAAAGTAGGTTGCCAAGTTTGCAGCGCTGCTCACTTCAAAGAAGTACATCTGACTCTCAGCACTTCAGCTGCAGATGACACACAACTCTGAGGCAGCAGTTATGGTAATGAGGCTGGCAGCCAAGTCTGGAGGAGTGTGTGTGCTTCCACATGTTTCTACACAAACTGTGAGCTGGGTGTGGGTGTGTGTGTGTGTGTGTGTGTGTGTGTGTGTGTGTGTGTGTGTGTGTGTGGGTGGGTGGGTGTGTGAGAATAATGTGGGAAAAACAGAGTGAGTGCATCAGAAACTGTGTGCTTTCAACTCTTATTTTCTTGGCATGTGTTTGTGTGTGTGCGCGCGCGTGTGTGTGTGTGTGTGTGTGTGTGAGTGCGTGTTCTTACTTGTCTAAGACCTTCTTCCTTTTAGCAGGACTCAGATTTTCCAACTGTAAACTGGGCTGGTTGATGTACAGCACCGCCAGACTGAAGTAGGAGTTCCACACCTGCTCACACACACAGATTAGTTTATCAGACATAAACCATGACAACCCAAGTTTGATATTAGTAATCAGAGGTGCAGTGCTACGCGCCCCTCTGTGCTTCCGTTGGAGCAGTCGCCCACTCATAGTCTAATAAGCACGGTGTCTGTCCCCCGGCTCAGATCGGTTAAATCAAAGGTAAACGAAAGATGCGCTATACTTAACAACCTAATTGGAATTAAAACTACTGCAATAGAACAAAATAGGAAAATTAGATGTGGACTATTAAATATTAGATCTCTGTCTTCTAAAGCAGTACTGGTAAACGAGTTGATATCAGACAATAAAATTGATTTATTTTGTCTTACTGAAACCTGGCTGGGCCATGAAGACTATGTTAGTCTAAATGAAGCCACTCCTCCCAGTCTTATTAATACTCAAATTCCTAGAGGCTCAGGCCGAGGAGGGGGAGTTGCAGCCATCTTTGATGCAAGCCTGCTAATTACTCCTAAACCTAAATTACATTATAACTCATTTGAAAGTCTTGTTCTTAATCTTCAACATCCAAAATGGAAAACATTACAGCCAATTATATTCGTTGTTATTTACAGGGCTCCAGGTCCGTATTCTGAATTTTTATCTGAATTCTCAGAGTTTTAATCATGTTTAGTCCTTAAATCAGACCAAGTACTTCTTGTAGGTGATTGTAATATCCATGTGGACGTTGACAATGACAGCCTTAGTACTGCTTTCAACTCATTACTGGATTCAATCGGTTTCAGTCAGAGTGTGCACAAGGCGCACTGTTTTAACCACACCCTCGACCTTGTGCTGGCATATGGTATTGAAATTGAGGATTTAATAATATTTTCGCAGAATTCGGTATTATCAGATCATTCTTTAATCACTTTCGAATTCTTACTACCTGATTATATTAAATTAGATAAAAGCTCCTACACCAGATGCTTATCTGACAGTGCTATAGCTAAATTTAAAGAAGATATTCCAACAGCATTCTGACTCTATGTCATGCCTTAACATAACAGAGGACCTGTATGTTAACCTCAGTCCCTCTCAAATTGATGCATTTGTAGACGGTGTTACGACATGCCTACGGACGACCTTAGACTCCGTCGCTCCCCTGAAAAAGAAGATGATGAAGCAAAGGAAACTAGCACCTTGGTATAACTCCCAAACTCGCAAATTAAAACAAATCTCGCGAAACCTCGAATGTAAGTGGCGTTCCACCAAGGTGGAAGAATCTCGTTTGGATTGGCAAGAAAGTCTCAAAACCTATAGGAAGGCCCTAAGAAAGGCCAGATCAGACTATTACTCATCACTAATAGAAGAAAACAAGAACAACCCAAGGTTTCTTTTCAGCACTGTCGCCAGGCTGACAGATAGCCACAGCTCTACTGAGCCATCTATTCCTCTAGCTCTGAGTAGTGATGACTTCGCGAGGCTTCTTCAATGATAAAATTACAACAATTAGAGATAAAATTCATCACCTTTTACACTCAACTTCTAACGGTTCACCTTTAAACGCAGAGTCGTTAGAAATAAAGACTAGTCTCGACATATACTTAGACTGCTTTTATCCTATAGATCTTCAACAATTATTGTTAAAGATATCCTCAGCTAAGCCATCTACCTGTCTCTTGGACCCCATCCCAACGAGACTACTCAAAGAAGCATTACCTGTGGTTAACACCTCATTACTAGATATGATCAATATGTCTCTATTAACAGGTTATGTACCACAGTCATTTAAAGTAGCTGTGATAAAACCTCTTCTGAAAAAACCCACCCTGGATCCTGAGGTCTTAGCAAACTATAGACCTATATCTAACCTTCCTTTTCTATCCAAGATCCTTGAGAAGGTGGTTGCTAATCAGTTATGTGATTTTCTACATAGCAACAGTTTATTTGATGACTTTCAATCAGGATTTAGAAAGAATCATAGCACAGAGACGACGCACTGGTGAAAATTACTAACGACCTTTTAACTGCTGCAGACAAAGGTCTTGTCTCCATTCTTGTTTTACTAGATCTTAGTGCTGCATTTGACACAATTGACCATTCAATCCTGTTACAGAGATTGGAACACTTGGTTGGCATTAAAGGAATTGCTCTGAGTTGGTTTAGGTCCTATTTCTCTGATCGATCTCAATTTGTGAATGTTAATGATAAATCCTCCACAAATGCGCTAAAGTTAGCCATGGGGTTCCTCAAGGCTCAGTGCTTGGACCAATTCTATTCTCCTTATATATGCTTCCTCTAGGCAATATTATTAGAAAACACTCAATTAACTTTCACTGTTATGCGGATGACACCCAATTATACTTGTCAATCAAACCAGACGAAACCAGTCAGCTAGCAAAATTTCAAGAGTGCATTAAGGATATAAAATCCTGGATGACCTATAATTTTCTGATGTTAAACCCTAACAAAACTGAAGTTATTGTGCTGGGCCCAAACACCTCCGAACTTCATTATCTAGAGATATAGCTACTCTGGATGGTGTTGCCCTGGCCTCCAGCACCACTGTTAGAAATTTAGGAGTTATCTTTGATCAGGATATATCCTTTAATGCCAATCTAAAACAAACCTCAAGAACAGCCTTTTTTCATCTTCGTAACATTGCCAAAATTAGGAATATCCTGTCTCAAAACGACGCTGAAAAACTATTCCATGCATTTGTTACTTCCAGGCTGGACTATTGTAATTCCCTACTGTCAGGTTGCTCAAATAAGTCTCTTAAGACTCTCCAGCTGATCCAGAATGCTGCAGCGCGTGTTCTCACAAGAACTAAGAAAAGAGATCATATTTCTCCTGTATTAGCTTCTCTGCATTGGCTTCCTGTTGAATCCAGGATTGAGTTTAAAGTCCTTCTCTTGCCTACAAAGCTCTAAATGGTCTAGCACCATCATATCTAGAAGAGCTCCTAATACCCTATTGTCCCACTAGAGCACTGCGCTCCCAGAATGCAGAGTTACTGGTGGTACCTAGAGTCTCTAAAAGTAGAATGGGAGCCAGAGCCTTCAGTTATCAGGCTCCTCTCCTATGGAACCAGCTCCCGATCTGGGTTCGGGGGCAGAAACTGTCACCTCATTCAAGAATGATACTTAAAACTCTCCTATTTGATAAAGCTTATAGTTAGGAAGTGAGGAGTTGCAGTGTTCACCTAACTGGCCCAACTGCTTCTCTTCATAATTGTTAGATTAATAATACATAACAAAGTAGAGGGAGGCAGGCCAGCCAAGCCAGATCCGGCAGGGGGAGAGTTCTAAGCCCGAAAAAGCTACCTCTCCTTATGACCTGTCTCTTAGTTACCTGTTATAGTTACGCTGTTATAGTCCTAACGACGTTCCGGGGCGTACTTTTGACACACTGAGCTGCTCTCTCCTCTCCCTTTCTATTACTGTTTCTATTACTGTTACTATTACTATTACTATTTGTGTGCGAGCCCGTCCCAGAAATGCTTGTTACTAATCCTAGCTTCTGGGGAGTTTACTCCCCGGAGTCCTTATGCTTTTTTCCCCCAGCGTATTTCCTTGGAGAACGTTTGCACCAAGACCCTGGTTGCAGCTGTCCCGTGGTCCTGCTGCACTCCCTGCTGAGCTCAGCGATGCCCTGCAATGTCATGCTGCGTCCTGCTGAACCCTGCAGCTTCCCGCTACATCCAGTCACTGTTCCATTATTAATGTGACTACTATCGCCACTGTTCATACAACCCTAACCCGGCCCGTCAGACACCGCGCACCAAGAGCCTGGGTCTGTCCGAGGTTTCTTCCCAAGAGAGAGGTTTTTCCTCGACGCCACTGTCGACGTACTTTGCTCTTGAGGGAATTACTGGAATTGTTGGAATTGTTGGGGCTTTGTAAATTATAGAGTGTGGTCTAGACCTACTCTATCTGTAAAGTGTCTCGAGATAACTTATGTTATGATTTGATACTATAAATAAAATTGAATTGAATTGAATTGAATTAGATACAGACACACACCAACACCAACACACACACACACACACACACACACACACACACACACACACACACACACACACACACACACACACACACACATACACATACACACACATTACAGCTTGTCCTGTTCCAGTGTGTTTTCTTTCTCTGCAAACAGTTTCCATTAATCAGTTTTTCAGTAAATGTTAAACAGAACCCACAGCGCTCCACTGATCGAAAAAAATAGACAAAATACTATATTGAAGCAAATTGCTGATTTTCAAAAAGGGAAAAAAGTGTCTGTGCGCCGGGCGCCTGGTTCTAAAGGGTTGTACTTAGTGTCTTCATTAATCAGAGGTGTGTTTTGGGCGTAACATGCAATAAACCAAGAGATCATCTCCCATTCCCTTTAAAAGCCAGGCGCGTTTGGACCTTGGCATTGCTGTTATGATGGAGGATTTGCACCATAATATTTTTATTTGTAATCTTTTGCATGTGTGTGCTGCTGTGTGTCCTTGTGTGTGTAACAAGCATAGTGTATGCGCTCTGTGCACGAGCCTAGGAGCATTTTACTAATGTGCTGTTAAAATAACAATGAAATGCTACCTTATTGACTTTAGACCAGGTTTTTGTTGGTCAATGGCGCAATCACTTCCCGCTGCCTCAAGATAGCAATACGCTCAGAATGCACCTGAACACACCTCCCTGTAAGACCAGCACGCCCATGGGCGCAGGTGCGTTTGCTATTGAAACGACATGGGCGCTGGACGGAAAACTGACAACTGCGTTGATCTTAAACTAGCAAAGACACTTGCGTCGGGCTTTGCGCTGTGCCGGGTGCGAGATAGGGCCGTCTGTGTGCTCTGTCTTAGACTCCGTTCTCTTCAAACAACAACAGACTTTGAGCTAGCAAGCTACACGCTGAAAATATCAAGTTTTGAAGAAAAGTTTGGATTGTGCGACAGGGCAGGCCTGCTTGGAACTTTCTGGGAATGATTGTAAAGATTTACAAAGAATATGTTTAGGTCATTTCCTCTCTAACTGGGACTGATTGGTGGGATTGCTGTGGACAAAGTACACACGGAGATACACTGGTAAGAGCCAATGAGGTTTAACCATGTATCGGCTCATTTAAATAGCTCACGTTACTGTATCGTGTCAACAGTTAACTTCATTTTATATTGGATGTGGCGTTTTCTTTTGCGGGGTGCAAATGTTCCACCAAAACAAGTTCCTTCCTGAGACTATTAAGCAGAGCCGTTGTCGCTGCGTCCGGAGCTTAGCGCCGCCTAAGACAATTGTGATTGGTTTAGAGAAATGCACGCGTTTTTATCTCCTATGCCAGAATGCATCTGTGATGTAGTTAGACATTACTCCACAGCGCTGTGGAGATAGAGCTGGCAATGCGAGACTATAGTTACTGAGATAACTTCCAATGGTGTAGACTGATATCATGTGATATCAAGTGGCGTATGTATGACACGCCAATTCGTATGCCATTCTTGGCATGTTATCAAGACGCATACTCGCTTTTTAGCGTCGTTTGGCCTGCATTGACTTACATTACCTTGCGAATGCGTGTGAATTGACGCCGTAGTGAGTAGTATGAAAGGGCGAAAATCCACGTAGGGAGGTTCTTTTCCTAAACCCAACACGCGTGTCACGTTTCCTAAACCTAACCGTAGCGGCGTGTATGTTTACGTCCACTGTATACGGCGTAGACATACACGCGGATAGCTCAAAATGCGTACAGATAACACACCACAGAAAGTGGGCGTGTATGTTTACGCAAAGTCATGATGTCCCGTTGCAGGTGTGGTTTGTGTGCATCTATGAATGTGTGTCAGACAGTTAAAGTCACGCACCTTAAAGTCAAATTCGGCTTCTGTGAAGTTCTTGTGCAGAGCAGGAGACAGGTACTGAGCGGTCGTCAGGATGATGCTGCGGAACGGGAACACACACACAGTTGTTGTTATTCAATCCAGGTTGAGTCAGTGATGCATGGGAACACCATTAGACGTGTGACAATAAAAGCGTTATATTCTTTTATATCTAATCCGTCTGGGACATTATTTTTGGGTCTTACTTGCTGGTGAGGAGCCTCATGACGTTCCAGTCGCGAGGGAAAATACTCAGCTTCATCAGATTCCTAAACACGCACAAAATCTTCAACAAGAACTCCTGACAAGAGAGACAGAGAGAGATAAAAAAAAGAAGAGGAAGGAGGAGTCAGTTTCTCTCAAACAGTCCAAAAAAGACTAACTTCAGATCAGATATGTGTTTTCACTGGAAGCTGCTCTCTCCCGTACCTTGAGCTCCTCCTTGCTCTGAAAGTTTTCTATCAGGTGTTGGAAGTGGATGTCGGTCATCTGGCGGAGGAGGGACAGCAGGCAGGACACGTACTCTCCCTGCCAACAGGAAACCGGGAGGGGGGGGCAGACATGTAAGCCGATGACGTGGAGGCAGTTAGCAGTGAGTGAACTATCAGAGATGATAATGAGAAAGGCTCTTTTCCCCAAACCAATCCACAACAGGGGCGTTGAAATCACATCGCGGACCTGGGCAATTTGGCATCGATTTAGTAACAGACCATAATTGATTATTGCCTACTGATGTTACTTGGGTCGCTACTTTTTTGTGCTTGTGTTGTGTCCAGACTGCGCTACATTTCCGGAAGTGCCTTTTTTTTTTAAAGAGCAAAAGAGCAGATACAATAAAAAGTAGCCTGGGAAAACCCTGACGAACTTCCGGCAAATTTGAGATTTGCTCTGCAAGTCCGTCTGGCCAAGAGCCCATTCAAGCCCATTTCCAATGTTTCCAAATCGAGGCACCAATCACAACCGTTGAGGCGGGCTTTACACGATGACGATAGCGCAGCGACGGCGAGCAGCTTTTTGTTTACATTCAACATGACGGCCACCGAACCCGTTGATGCCGCTGTCGCTGCTACGTCACCCTACGTTGGTCTGATTGGTTGAAGGACAGAGGCATTTGATCGCCGTCCGTTGGTGACGCCCCTTTGGAAATGGGCTGTGAATGAAGCTTCCCCAGACCCACTCTCAGTTACAACTGAGAAGGGTCTGGTGTCAACCAGGCTAAATAAAAAGGGGAGTTCATATACTGTACATCTGACAGCTTGAATTTGTTGTTGAAAAGCATGTGTACTTATATAAAAGAAAGTTGAGCAGGGGACGAATCGTGATGTATTGTGATATCGATTCGATCTGAATCGTTGACGGATAATCGTAACTGAATCGTGAGACCAGGGAAGATTCACACCCCCTAATCAGACTCAGACCCAGGATGAAGAGGGGAGGGTCTAAGGCCTCCTTCACACTGGCTGCGTGGCGTGAGCGTGTCAGCTGCGTGGTGGTCCATTTCTATCTATCTATCTATCTATCTATCTATCTATCTATCTATCTATCTATCTATCTATCTATCTATCTATCTGGGGGATAGGGCTGGATTGAGGTTGAGCCAAAGATGAAAAGAGTGAAATGTAAATAAAGTCATGTAACAATCAATCGCTAAAATGTGTGGATCTTGCATATGTAAAGTATACCCAGAGAAAGAAATACATCTACGACAGTGTATCAGGGCCATTGGCCGGGGAAGGGGGGTAATATTATATTCTGAGAAAAAACTCAAAAACTGAATTTATGAGAACTTGGATATTCTCTGAGATTTTAAAATCATACATTAGTGGGGGGGAATTGTTTTTATTTTTTTTTGTCAAGAACCCACATCGCTTCCCTTTGAAAGCCTCAACATACTACAGACATTGCCTCTTGCCATGTAAATCCTATTTAAAATGCTCAGCGATATCTTGCATCTGTCCATTGCGTTAGGCCTCCTGCACACTGGCTGCGTGGCGTGAGCGTGTCAGCCGCGTGGCGTGTCCGTTTATATTTCGGCTCCCATGTTAACAGGTTAGAGCTTGCACACTGGCTGCGTGACACGCACGTCTCAGACGCGGCTCAAGAAAACACGTGCATGCTAGAAATAGAACCGACACCTATTTTTCACGCAACACGCAAGTGTGTTGGAAATGTCATTTTGGCACGAATACATATTAATAAATGACATTTGGATGTTTGAAAGTCTCTAGGTTGGGACATAAATGCAGATATATAAATGTAATTTAAAAAAATAACAATAAAAAATTATCGATTTTCAAATATTGCACCTGTCAATACAGAAGGAAATATTCTGTAGTCTATTTTGCCGTCAATACTGCCGGCATTGTCTTTGCTGTAATCAGATCAGTATATATTTATTTTTAACGTGAAGTATACTACTGCTTGAGTGCAGTAAATCAATGGGAAACATACATGTGTACAGACAAGTCTAGCAGCAGCAGCAGCACCGCGTCAGACACGTTTCTGGTGTGCAAAGACATAGGAAACGCCACACAGGCGCCACGCAACTGACATGTAACAGAAATGCCACGCTCACGCCACGGAGCCAGTGTGCAGGAGGCCTTATAGTTCACCTTTTCCAAATCACTACATTGTTTTCTTCTCAATCGGCCCAGTTCACAGCAATGTCTCTGGGCTACAATCATGACTATTTCCTTATTGCTAAATACAATTGCGAGGTATAATTTGATAAGGTCATCCACTGCAGCATATTACTGTATATATTTAATCTGTGGTAAGATAATCCAACCTTACAAAGTGAAGCGATATGGTTCCTCGACACACACAAAAAAATTCCATCTTTACGAATGTTTTCCTCATAAATTTGAGTTTACGATCTCAGAGAACATCTATGTTTTTAATCATTCAAATTGAATCATTCTGAGTTTGTTTTTTTACCTCAGAATTGAACCCCCCTCCCCCGACTTATATCTGACTCAGAAATCGTAAAATTAGTACAAAACACACATTTAACCCTTGTGTTGTCTTCCCGTCAACCTTTTCTTCGACGTTTTTTACGCCTTTTTTCACAGTTTGTTTTTAATTTAAGTTTAGTTTAACGTTTTAAATTGTAAAATTTTTCTTCTTTACATTTTCAGCGCTTATTTCTACGTCCCATATTTTCTGATATAAAACAAAAATTGAAAACAGGTCAATGTGACTCTAAGTCAACACAAGGGCTAAAAAACACCTCTACAAATGTAACAAAGATACACACTGTTCTTCTCCAGAAATACACATAAAACAAAGACAGGACGCACAGAGAAGCAGAACACAAACTGTAATAAGAGTCGCTAAGCCGTGCAGCGTGCAAACCGAGAGGAGGAAGAGGAGCGGGAAGAGGATGAAGACCATGTTTAATGAGAGAGCTAACAAAAGGATTTCAGGGGGATGTGTTGATGGACAGATGGGTCAGTGACCGGATGGACGAGAGGAGGGCAATAAGGACAAGTTCAATAGCGGGATAATTATCCCATGATTAACTATATTGATTGGAGTATTGATCACCAATGAGTCAAATAGCTTTGTGGGGTTTTCATAGCCTGGAAATCCAGACCCAAATCCCAAAGATTAAAGGTTTGGCATCGAGTAATGAAAATGGCCCAACTCGAGGGGCGGCACCAAGCATGCATTGGAAAATCTCATTGCACGCGATTGGACAACACTACGACCAATCACAACAATACACGAGGTGACGTATCCAGAGCCCCGTACACTTAGCTACCAGAGGAGCTAACTGGTAGATTAAACCAGTGGTGTAGTCTAATGTATTGTAGGGGATATACTGTTCTGTATATTGGCCAGAATCCGCCTTTGGGAGAGGTTGGGGGGCCATATCGTAGTGGGGGTCTTGGTGTCCTTCCCCAGGGAAGTTTGGAGCATCAACGACTTCATTTCCTGCATTCTGATTCACTTTTATGCACCAATTTACAGTGGAAATACCTTTATTTAGCCTATGTGAAGAAGAAAAACACAGAAGATAATTCAAAATATATGCAAAATATAATGTAAAGAATGCTTTTGCGGGTCATTGGGCATTTTGAAGTGGGTATATGGAAATCCTGGAGCTTTCTTAGTGTGTATACTGCGTATACCTGCGTATCACGTAGACTACACCACTGGATTAAACTCCAAAACAGCAAAAACTTCCTTCTTGCGAAGAAACGATTGGAGCGCCGTCTTCCGTTCCTCTTTTAGATAAAAAGCCATGTCTAACTCGTTCATCGTAGCGGCCAAAGCCGTTTCACACAACTGGTGTTCATCCGTAGCCATCTTGAAATGTTTACTAATGACTTGGACGTCGCAGCGCCGTCGTCATCTGTTTAGCTGGCCTCTGGCCCGCCTATATCAGATACACCGATGTGATTGGTGCAGCTCGGCTCCAAGGGCATAGTTAATGAGCATCATTACTGAATGCCAGAGTGACTCGCTGAGCAAATTCAAATTGTGCTCTTGCCAGAACTCTGGATTTCCAGTGTAGTGTATTCATGGAATCAAATCATTAAAAAGAGGTATGTAGTAGTAGTGTCATTTAGATGTGAGTGAGGATTTGGTAACAATTAGAGCTGCAAAGATTCATCCATTCATTGTCAACTATTCGATTCATCAGCAACTGTTTTGATAATCGATTAATGGGTTTGAGTCATTTTTAATGAAAAAAAGGGTAAGAAATCTCTGATTCCAGTGTGTTAAATGTGAATATTTTCTAGTGTCTTCTCTCCTCTGTGACAGTAAACTGAATATCTTTGAGTTGGGGACAAAACGAGACATTTGAAGACGTCATTTTGGGCTTTTTGGGAAACACTGATCCACATTTTTCACCATTTTCTGACTTTTTATAGACCAAACAAGTTAGTTGCAGCCCTAGATGACGTCATAATATAAAGAGACATTAGTCGTTAAACTATTGCCCGGCCCTTGTGTTGGACGGCTAGAGAGGTGGATGGATACAGGATGGAGGAGGGCAGTGGGAGGTTGTAGTAGTAGTATTGTTAGTTACTAACAGTGATCTCCGCGGTGCACTGCGGACAGCGTTGACCCCTTACCGCCTCCTGCGATTGGCTCTTGCTCATGATGGACAGCAGGGTCTGCAGGAGGACGTCCAGCAGGGACTCCACCATCATCTCCACCTCCTCCTGCACCGACGTGTCCTGGAGGGAGAGTGGAGAGTGGAGAGTGGAGAGGGAGAGTTAAAGGAAACGATATGGGAAGGAAATGTGAGGCAGTGGAAAGCAGAGAGGAAGAGGGAGAGAAGAAAAAGCAGAAGTAAAAAGGGAACTGCAGTGAAACCTTTTCTCACCATTTCAGTGTGTCACACTTGTGAGTATTCACAGATCTCAGATATAGGCGGGATAAACAAATATCCTACTTAAATGTCACGCAAATGCTATTTGATGCTACCAAGTTTCTAGATTATGACACAACCGTATTTAACCTTTTTGATTTGATTAAGAAATGAAAGGTTTTCCTAGGACACTGTCGGTCGTTTGCAGTGGTGTAGTCTAATGTATTATAGTGGGTACACCAGGGTTATTTTGAGCGTCAAAGACTAATATCATGCATTCTGATACATTTTTATGCACCAATTTATGGTGGGAATACCTTTATGTATCCTATGAGAAGGAAAACACAGATGGCATTCTACATATATCTTAAATATAATGGAATATACTGTAAAGCCATAAAGGGACCTGATGAGCCTGGATCACAAAAGTTGACCCCAAAGCAACGAGGACAAAATAAAAAATAGGCTAGTTATATTTGTCTTAAATGTGCGGTGGCCACCGTCATGTAACCGGCATTTTTAAAGCGGGGTGAGAGTCCCGTACAGGAAACAGGAAACAGGAAACATCACTGCCTCTATCGCTGCCACAAGAGAGCTTTAAAACACCAAACACTGAACTGCCCGGGAGTTTGTGGAACAGCTTTTCTTTCTCTCTTCTCTCTCCGGGAAATGAAGCTGCCTTCATTTGTGGTTGGAAACATCAAAATATATGAAAGATCTGATGGAAAACAGTAACTGTGAAACATAGAGTCTACATGCGCTACATTGAAAACAACAGGACGTCACACAAGCGGGCCATATTAAGCTATCGTTGCTCTGAACGCGCCCTAATAATGCCAATATCAGGACTAACAATATTATGGGGTGGGGAAGATAAAGCACACTGCAGCCTCTAGGGGACACTCTCTATCTGTAGTTCTGGGTTTATTTATTTTATATATATTATGATTAATTTACTTATAAAGGAAGAATACTGAGAAATCCTACATCAGACCTCAGAAACAGCAACAGTTTGATTGTGTTTGTGTGTGTGTGTGTGTGTGTGTGTGTGTGTGTGTGTGTGTGTGTGTGTTACCATAGAGCTGTTCTTGATGATAGAGAAAATAGAGCTGAGTATTCCAGAGCAGATGAGCAGCTCTTTCTGCTGCCTCAGATGGAGGTGGATGTGATGCAGAACCACAGGAAGCAGGATCCTTCGCGACTCTGTGGACACACAGACACAGACACACAGACACACACACACACACACACACACACACACACACACACACACACACACACACACACACGTCAATCTGTTTATTTTTAGATGATGACAAAACTCTTCTCAAACACAATAACTCAAAACCCATCTCACGCACATTTCGACATTTCCACGGTCCAAAAACTGTTAACCTTGATGTGCGCAACACAACCGTGGCAATCAGTCCACACTTACTGTACTAAGTACTAACCGTCAGACGCCGTAGAGCTGATTATATCTTAACTTATTTAAGTAAACGACTGACGTGTTTGTGTTTCAACTGCAACTGTTACCTGGGAAAGAGAAGAGCCGGCTGTCCACCGTCCGGGCTATGGACTGCAGCTTGACCACATCCATGGACTGCCCTATGTGCACCGTGGACGGCATGCTGCCCAGAGTGCCGCGCACAAACTCCGCCACTTCCTGCACCGTGAACATCTGCAGCAGCTCGTCGAAGATCGCTGGGAAGGAGTTCAACAGGGCGGCCTGAGGAAGACGAGGGAGGGAAGAGAATGAGAGGACGTCTTTACAGAGCGAGGGCACACAGGGACGCTGGGGGGAAAGAAAGATACAGAGAGAGAGAGAGAGAGAGAGAGAGAGAGATAGAGAGAGAGAGGGGAAGGGTTGCAAAGATAATAATGTTGGCTTCTGTGTTTGTAGGGAATAGAAATGTGACCATGACTTCACTCTGTAATACAGCAGAGGGGAGTTAAAGTACACACAGTGAAAGGCTGAATTTCAAAATGACTAAAGCTTTTTATTACACATCAGTGTGTAGTCATGGTAATGTAGGTGGTGACCACAGACCAACAAAACATCGTAGGTAACAGTCTGCTGAGTCATTTACTTAAAGGATCTATTGTGTCACAGTTTTCGAGCCAAGCACGAAGTATCAAGTGTTACTGTATGTTCTGACACTTAAGTAGAGCCGCAAAGATGAATCGATGAATTGTCAACTATTAAATGAATCGCCAACTATTTTGATAATCGATTAATCAGTTTGTGTCTAGTTTTTTTACTCCTCTGTGACAGTGAACTGAATATCTTTGAGTTGTGGACAAAACAAGACATTTGAGGGCGTCATCTTGGGACTTTGGGAAACACTGATTGACATTTGTCACCATTTTCTGACATTTTAGAGACCAAACTTACTGCATTTTGGAATACAGCCATTCACCAGTCGAGACATTTGAAAGACAGGAGGAGAGTGAACAGAGTGAATTCATTCATTAACATGAGAAAACACAGCAAGATTAGAAGAAAGATTGTTAAAAGAAGGAAAAGGTTAAGACAAAGCACAAACATTGGTGAGATATTAATCGGCAAGCAATTTGACACAGCAACATCTCTGAGGAGAGATGAGGACTTCCTGCAGTCACTGGCTGGTTTTAGTGACTCAGCACAACACAGTAAGTACGATGCAGCAGATGAGATTTGGGGACCTTTGGGTGCTGGGACAAAATGGTTTCAGTTTTTTTAATTCATAGTTGTACAGTATGATTCTGGAACAAGAACGACGGAAAATGATCGGAGACAATTGTGGTGGTTTGAAAGGTAATAGACACTCAGGTCCAGATTCATCCAAAGTGTCTTTCAAGGACAATGTGATTATTATTTTTTTGCATCTTAGTTGCTTAGGCTAACTGCACAGTTTTTATCCTCACTAAGGAATTGAAGCGGATCGAGTTTCAGCACAAACACATTAACTACACGAACAAATATCCCCTTTTTGTTAATCATTTCCAAGTGCAAATAGGACTAATGAACCAAGCCTGGCCCCTCTGTGGCCTAAATAAATCAAACCTGATTCTTGGAAGATCTGGTGATAATACTCACTTCTTCAATTAGAGATTTATTTTACATGAACAAACAATCTGTTGATTATTTTCTTGATAAATTGATTAATCACTTTGCCTATAAAAATCATTTCTGGATTTGAATAACCTCACCTTTAGTCTTGCATTGCCAGTCTGTCTACACCGCAAATACGGATAGGAGAAAAAAACCTACACTTTCACCCAGAAAATGCATGTTCTTTCCCCGGGAATATTTTAATCCAAACCATGATCTTTTTTCCTAAAAAAAAACGTTTTGGTGTATAAACTTAACTGTCATCGCCGTATAACGTTAACTTTTTCTCAGCTAAACTACCAACAGACCCTGAAAGGACCAACATCCCGGTGCTCTGTACCTGGCTCCCAATCATCCTTTTGTCGGTTAAACTCAACTAGAAACTGCCGCTGATATGACCGACAGCTCACGGAGCTCTGCAGCCAGTGTCACGTGACCGGCCGGCGGTCTCCTAATCTCGTAGGATGACAGAAAGGAACCCGTTCATGAGAATGCGTTGTACAGTTAGAGGACTGTAGCCTGGGAAAACCCTGACGAACTTCCGGCAAATTTGAGATTTGCTCTGCAAGTTCGTCTGGCCAAGAGCCCATTCAGGCCCATTTCCAATTTTTCCAAATCGAGGCACCAATCACAACCATTGAGGCGGGCTCTACACCAATCACAACTGTTGAGGCGGGCTTTACACGATGACGATAGCACACGGCTAGTGATGGTCAAATGAAGCTTCGCGATCCACTGTCTTTATTTTCTCAGCTCACTAGATGGCGTTCTCTGTTCAAAGAAAAAGGTTAAAGGAATGGCAGTTCAGTGTGTTTTCAACCCTTTGTTGAACAGAGAGCGCCATCTAGTGAGCTCAGAAAGTAAAGACAGTGGTTCGCGAAGCTTCATTTGACCATCACTAGCGACGGCAAGCAGCTTTTTGATTACATTCAACATGACGGCTACAGAAGCGCAGCAATCCGTTGATGCTGCTGTCGCTGCTACGTCACCCGGATCGTTGGTCTGATTGGTTGAGGGATTATCCGATTGCGCCCAGAGGCATTTGAGCGGCGTCCGTTGGTGATGCCCCTTTGGAAATGGGCTGTGAATGAACCTTCTCTGAAAGACCCACTCTCAGTTACAACTGAGAAGGGTCTGGTGTCAACCAGGCTATGTGTACAGCAGTCAGGGGGTGAATGTGCGGGATCACAGGAGTGTGTGTGAGTGTGCGGGATCACAGGAGTGTGTGTGATGTGTGATGTTAGGCTCACAAACGGCTGGACGGGGGAATTAGGATTCTGGGCTTCACACAAGGTCGTGGTTTTCATCCAGACATCTACTTACTGACAGTGGAGACGGCCGCAGAGCGTTGGAGCTCCCGGCCTGAGTGCAGTTGGCCTGCCCGCTGCCAGGAAGCTGTCCTGGGGCAGGGGGCGGGGCTTGGCCCGGGGCAGGGGCTACAGCTAAGGTAGCGTTAGGCCCAACGCCGGGGCCTGGGGCTTGATTTGGGCCTGAACAAGGCTGGGAGCCCTGTAATGTGTGGGTGTCGAGGAAAGAGGCCCAGGAGGAACGAATAGGGACCCAAAGGGTGGAGCAAAGAATTGTGGGAGATTGAAAGAGAAGGTGAGGGAAGGAAGTGAGGAAAGGTCCGAGGTACAAGTAGAAAGAGGTAAATAAAGGAGATAAGAGTCAGATTAAAGCAGCTAAAAGGAGATGGAACATACTATCTAAACTATAAGCAAATGTAATTAAATGGTTGGATTAGTCTCATCTAAACTACAAAGACACAAGTTGCACTTCCAGCTGTGAAAAAAGATGACTTAAACAGGGAAAAGCACATCGACATTTGAACATTTGATGCTTCTTTAACGATTGAAGAAAAGACCTAAAATCAAAACATTTTGAAGAATCTGTTGAGTCTATGTGTGTCAGAGATGTTCACAAGTCATTATTTGGAAGTCCAAGTCGAGTCTCAAGTCTTTGAGGGGCAAGTTCAAGTCAAGTCTCAAGTCTTTTGCCACGAGTCCAAGTCAAGTCTCAAGTCTCCAACTTAGGACATCATATGGTCTGTTTACTAAGTTATTGAAAGCAAAACTAATGACAAAAGGCACAACTCCGGGAGGACTTGGTGTCGCCATCGTCAATGCATTTTTTGATATGTGAGTGTGCGCACAGGCATAGCGCATGTGTTACGTTGCACATTATGGCAAAGGGCAGGGGACAAGCAGCTTGTCATACGTTTCCCCAATGTGCCAATAAAAGAAAATAGAAATGCATGTGTAATAAATTTAGATTTAAAAAGCAATAATTGCATGAAAACAGGTTGTTGACGAGTCTCGAAGCTCGAGTCCGAGTCAAGTCTGAAGCCTTTTGGGTCAAGTCGCAAGTCAAGTCTGAAGTCAGCTGTTTGTGTGCCTTAAGTGCGTCCCCATCTCTGGTGTGTGTCTTGTGTGTGTGTGTGTGTGTGTGTGTGTGTGTTTTTGTGTTTTCCCTCACCTGTGTGAAGATGAGCGTCTCCGAGTTGCGGCTGTCCAGGCTGAGGACGAAGCGGATGGACTGGAAGAGTTCCTGGATGCTGGTGCGAAACTGCTCCTCCTCCATCCCGCAGGTGGCCCGGGAGTAAAGGATCCGAGACTGGATGATGAACTTAAACAGATACTCCAGGGCCTGGGGGTAGACGTTGGTATTTGTGTGTGTGTGTGTGTGAGAGACAGAATCAGAGAGAGACATGGAGAGGAAAGAATATTAAATATAATTGTAATATTTTATTTACATATAAACATCAATAACTATTAACCTATATAATGAAATAGTACTGAAGCCCTGAGAGGCAAGTGAGAAAAAACTATTCTGGTGATCCATTTTCTAAGTCCGATCTAGATAGTTTTCTCTCCTGTGTTTATTACTTAAATAGAATACAGGTGGAAAATACGTTTTGCTATGATAATCTTTCTAACTTCCTTAAAACATGTAATCTGTGAAACAGGTGAAATAGTTTGTTCTGAACTAGGACTAAAAGAATAAAAACAAAAAATTCCAGGTCAGTTTTGAGTCATTTGTACATTCTAAATACAAAGTACATATATTGTGTGTTAGCAAGTTATGTAACATTACTGTCATGTCTTTGTCTTTTGGCTAAAGAATGTCATTGAATCTCTACTAGAACATGCAGAAAGTGGTGCACTGCAGCCTCTTGTGGCTGAAATGAGTACTACAACAATGACGACAAACACAAATGATCCTGAAAAAACCTTTTTTTACAGATGACATAAAAAATTAACTTAGAAAAATGATCCTGGAAAAACCCCCCCTCCTTCACAGATGAAAACGTTCACCTGTTCTTCGGTCAAAAACACAGGAGAGAAATCTATTCAGATCAGACAGAGATTTAAAGTGTGTAATGTTCAGATATGGTGAAGGGCATGTGATGATGTGGGGGGGCTATTTTAATTCCAAAGGCCAAGGGAACTTTATCAGGATGTATAGTATCCTGGATCCATCAAATAACTGGCCTTTATAACCTTACTTATGACCCCTGTATTTTAAGGAAGAACATTTATTTATTTACGATACATTATTCATTCACAAAGAAAATTGGTGTCCTTAGAGGTTGAATTTTTCCTAATTTTTTAAATTAAGGCATTAAGATGAATTTTAAAAATTATCATTTTTTATTCCTCTTTTTAGTCAACTTTAGCATGGGTGTGTAAACTTATGCAAGCTACTGTCCGAACTCATAAAATACGGATGTTTGAACAGTGGCTGTCAGCGTCTGAAGCGACGAAAAAAGCGCCCTTCAGCGTGTTTGTAGAACGCACCGGGGAGAGCAGCAGCTACACGGGGTTTAGCGAGTAGAAATTCCGCGTAGGGAGGTTGGTCGGGGGGGTGGATGGGTCAAACACAGGACTTTCACCCAGAAGACCGGGGATCGTGTCCCGCGTGTTTCCTAAAGTCGCTTTCTTCTTTAACCGTCCCGTTATTCCCCCGTGTCATGGAAGCGTAAGCCCACCCACCATTCTACACCATCAAAATGTTTACAAGTGGATGCGATTATTTTATTATTTAATTTTCATAATTTACTGGTGACTGTCAGTTAAAATGATTCTACGGCTGCATCACTTTTAGATACACAGTATTTATAATATGAGCAATATGAACTATTTCATTATGTGTTAATTAAACAGATTATTCTTTTTTAAATGTTGATTGAAGCCGATTATGTTATCTGAAACCTGACTTGAAAACAATGATCTTCATACATCAATAATATGTAGATACATGTAATATTTGTACAGCGTGTCACAGGATGAATCAAAACAATACACAAACAAGAAAAAACTGAGCAGAAAACATGCTTTACTTCCTTAAATGATGAATGAGCGCAAGAAGGAGACCGACAGACAGAAGCTAAAACTCAGCCGACGGGGACGCAAACACAGTTATCAAACTGTCCTCAATAATTCACACCGGGCGTCCACTTTTACGAGACAATGTGACCCATTTGAGACGGGTGTTTGAGTCTGATGAATATTTGAATGTCTGCTAAGCGTGGTCCATTCTCTAAATCTGCTTCATGCATCTATTCTGAAGTTCTGCTCTACAAATATGGCTGTTTGTTGTGGACCGAGCGAAGGCAATCAGTGGGAAGCATCGCAAAGGTGTTGAAATATTGATAAAGCCCTTTGGTTGAGTTTTATATAAAATCATTGTGCAGATAAGGCTATGTTTACACGTGGCCGGCTATTTTCATAAACGGATATTTCAACCTCTCCGTTTTCAAAAATAACATTGTGCACAGCTGTCAGTTTTCAGAAAAGTGTTAGTTTACACAAACCCGTGTATATATGCCGTCAATGCCGTCAAGAGCACGCCAAACCTGTAGGTGGCGGTGTAACGAGAAGGTCAAGCCCACGTTAGGCAATCAGAATCCCGAAAATAGCAACAACAGCAACCAATCACTTCCTCTTTCTCTTTTGAACAAAGATGCAACCTCCGTTTGTCTCAGTTTACGTGCAAACGAAGTTTTCCAAAATCTCCACTCTGGCCGGAGGGTTTTAGAAAGACTCGTTTTCAGAGGAGAATTCTCCGTTTGCGTGTAAACGAAGGGCACAAATGAAGGAAAGGTCTCCTTTTTTCAAAATAACCATGTACGTGTAAACGGGGTATAACACAGTGAAGGGGTTATCAGCAGCAGAGTAACCTTTAGAATATGTTTGTGTGTATTGTGATATTTTGTCCTCTATTTATCTATTAATGGATGTCTCTAGCTCGCCCAGTCTGTCTATGAGTGCTTTACATCATTTTTTTTTGAGTGCATTCATTAAACAGAAATTGACATCCACCTCCTATAGATTGCTCTGGTATGATATGTGTTATTACCACCCCGGACTCACGCCAGTTTGTGAAATGGTCACGTTATTTTGATTTATTGATTCGTGTACAGGTCAGGATTTTCGAACGTGACCGCTTCGAGAACTGGGCTACTCTGGGGGACGCAACAATGGGGAAATGACACGCCACAACGGGGAAATGAAACGCCACACGCCGGCGACAACAATGGGACGGACCGCCACACGCGGGACGCGATCCCCGGGCGCAGGGATACGATCCGCGGTCTCTGTGGCACGCAACAACGGGGAAATGAAACGCCACAACAGCGGGACGGTTGTGGTTGGGAAGAGAATAACGAGGAAAGGAACTGCAACACGCGGGACGCGATGCCCGGTCTCCGGGGTGAAAGTCCGTGGTTATTTGACCCATTCACCACCCTGACCATCCTCCCTGCGCGGATTTTCGCCTTATCAATACTACTCGCTACCGTCATCATTCTGTGATCACGAAATATGCTTGCCATTGAAATAAATTACTTTAAAATTCGTGCTCACCACACGAAAATAACGACATTAACGTGTTCAGTACACAAATCAATAGATTCAATAACGTGACCATTTCACGAACTACCATGAGACCGGGCTGGTTATTATGGTTACTATAGAGAGTGTTTTAATATGTGTGGGAGTCTCCTTGCAACCACTGGAATACAAATTAAAATCTTCATGTTTGTGAAAGCCAAAGGGAAGAAAGAAAACACAGCGGCAGAGCAGAGAGTGAAGGTTAGATGGTTGATGTTTGAATGGTATAGATGCTTCTAGCCAGAACAACTATCTCCTTTTTATCTTAATTCAAATTTTACTGAAACTAAGGGAGACTGTAAGCTCAGACTGATGCAGCCGTTTGCTTGAAAGATTTGTTTCTGTATTTATTGTTTATTTGATATTAATGTTTAATTTGTTTGTTTATGTAAGTGCCATTCACCAAGGCATAGTCTACGCAAGTGTAACTTATTGTTGCAACAAACCCTTTTTCTGATTCTGATTTGTTTGGCAACCGGTTGTTATATAATGTGTAAGTGCAATGCTGTTAAAGGTGTTACGGTAAACACAGTGTCACTACCCGATGTGAGTTGAGTGCAGATGTGAGTTGCGCATGCGTCACTTTGCGACAAGTAACCTACAAGAACGTGCTAACCAGAAACTTCTGTAATGTCAATACAATAACAATGGACCTACATAACGAAGTTCGTTCACTGCTTAGCAATCAAACACTACAAAGGCTGTCACTTGAATGGCGTTTTGAGCTAACGTTAGCAATCAAACAATCAAAGATAGCTCAAATGTTTTTGAAATGATTTCCATCTTGTGTTATTGTTTGTAATGAGAAACGTCGATTATTTTATGGATTTCACAAATTTCAGAATGACACGGTCACTTGAATGGCGTTTTGAGCTAACGTTAGCGATCAAACAATCATAAACCGTTTAAATCGGAGCACGCGCAACTCACATCTGCACTCGACTCACACCACGCAGTGACGACAGCCTCCTAGTTAGGTCCCAGGACACTAATGAATGGACACTGCTGTTGTTTTGCTCAGCGTTAAGATCATTTGACCCAGTCTGCCCACTAGGGAAAATATAGTCAACACTTCGATAGGGCTGAAACGATTCCTCGAATAACTCGAATAATTCGATTACAAAAAATCCTCGATGCAAAATGACTTGTCTCGAAGCTTCGTTAAATCAATGTTACCAACGTTGTATCGCTGACGGACGGTGTTTCCGCACGGAGCATTATTACTGTCGCACAGATGCTGCTCAGTCTGCTGCTGGCGACGCCAGAGCGTAAATAGCGAGGGGCTAAGAGAAGAGACAGGCTGGAGAAAACGACAGAAAGTGTCCAAAGTTTGGAATCAGATCAAACGTAATTAAAACTAAAACTCTGTACAGTGTGTCTACTGCAAAATCAAACTAGCTTACCACGATAATAGCACAACGTCAGTGCTTTAGCATCTCAACAGAAAACATGGAGTCTAACGTAATCATCCATTCCACGAAGAGGACCGACTAAAGTAAATCACAGAGTCGTATGGATGGTGGAACTACACCAAACACAACAACTACCAAAATCAAAGACAAGAAAATACGTAGTGGAGACCACGATCTGATCTAAAGAGCTGACTTGTTGACTATCCCTTTGGAAAAACAGCTTAAAAAAAAACTTTTGATTGCACAGATTGTTGCGCATCTCTCTCTCTCTCTACGGAGAAACAGCTGATCAACAATCTAATAGCATAAGGGTAACAGAGCTGTGTGACATAATAAATATATAAATGAAAATAAGTTGAGTATAACTAATATTTACATATAGGCCTACTGTATATACAGATCAGTCTCAGGTTGAAACTTGTAGTTCTGAAAGTTAAGTTGCACAACTTAATGTAATGTTTGTGTATGTTTAATGTATGCCTTAGTTTGAGGTTGATATCATTTGAAAAAAAAAAATCTTTAAAAACAATGTAATAAAGAGTAATAAATAATGCTCTTAATATGTTTAGTTTTTTTGAGAGATGATATTGTAAGCAATGTAGCCAATACAAATGTTAAAAACGCAAAAAACAAATATCTGATTATCCGATTAATCGATCGATAAAGTGCTAGATTAATCGATTACAAAAAGAATCGATAGCTGCAGCCCTACACTTCCACAAGGCATCATTGCTTTGGCCTTTTTGTTGGTTAAGCGAGTTATTATGATGAACTGGAAAATTCATGAACCCGATTGCTTTCGCACCGAAAGTTGGTTAAAGGACTTTATGGATTGGCTGCCGCATCAGCCCTCCATGAATTTAACCGTGGAGCTGAAGGACCCTGGATCTTTATTAGACTATACTTGAAAAACTGAACATATATATGAATTTACTACTATGGTTCCGCCCCTCCCCCCCCCATATCACAAGAAACTTCAGAAGTCCTTCCTGAAGTGTGTGGTGACTCCCAGCTTCGGTCCATGGCTCTTACCCTCATTGCTTCCTGTATGTGGTCCTGTCTCACCACCTCTGCCGAGCGGTCCATGTACCACTTCAGACAGCGGATCAGCTCCCTGAAACACAACACACATTATGTCACGTGGCTTTGAGCATTTCTTTCCTTTGTCTTTTTTTTTTTGTCTTCAAGTGTTAGTAAAGCACTCACTTGTAAGCCAACGCGCCAGCAAAGTGCTTCTGGATATATGTGTCCATCACGGGCCGGAAGTGGTAGTATTTACTGTCCCTGAGAAGGTTTATAATGAACACCTGAGGGAGAGAGGGAGACAGGAGGGAGAGAGGGAGAGAGGGAGGAAGAGAGAGAGAAGGAGAGGGAGAGGGAGAGAGAGAGGAAGAGGGAGGAAGAGAGAGAGAGAGAGAGGGAGGAAGAGCGAGAGAGAGGGAGAGGGAGAGGGAGAGGGAGAGGGAGGAGAGAGGGAGAGGGAGAGAGAGAGGGAGGGAGAGAGGGAGAGGGAGAGCGAGAGAGAGGGAGAGAGAGAGGGAGAGAGGAAGAGGGAGGGAGAGAGAGAGAGGAAGATGAGAGAGGGAGAGAGAGAGAGAGGGAGGAGAGAGGAAGAGAGAGAGAGGAAGAGAGCAAGAGAGAGAGGGAGAGAGGGAGAGAGAGAGAGAGAGAGGGAGGGAGAAAGAGAGAGACAGAGAGGAAGAGAGAGGGAGAGAGAGAGACAGAGAGGAAGAGAGAGGGAGAGGGAGAGAGATGGAGAGAGATAGGAAGAGAGAGAGAGAGGAGAGAGGAGAGAGAGAGAGACAGAGAGGAAGAGAGAGGAGAGGGAGAGAGATGGAGAGAGAGAGGAAGAGAGAGAGAGAGAGAGAGGGAGAGGGAGAGAGGGGAAGATGAGAGAGGGAGAGGGAGAGAGATAGGAAGAGAGAGAGAGAGAGGGAGAGAGGGAGAGAGAGGGAGAGAGGGAGAGAGAGAGGTTAAAATAAAGAAAATGAATGAGACACATTACGTTTTCATGGCCTTTTATTGGCCGTGATCAGATCAGGTCTGAGGCTGCAGTGAGTTAACTACCAACCAATCCTTTATGTTTGCACACTTAATAACGTGACCTGAGACCAGATCATGGTTTTGCTCTGTTATAATTGTAACGTTTACAAATGGACTTGAACTTGATATTGCCACTGTGTGTGTAGAGTGACTGTCCAATCAGAGGCGCTCTTTCCACGTTTTCTGTCTGACAGCCTGAGTCTCACTTTTTAATGTGCAATATGCTTCACAGTTAGCCGACATGACATTGACTGAAGCTGACAGTGTGTCATGGCAGTTATTTTTGTCGGTGGTTCTCTGTAGACTTTCTTTTTCTTCTCACTCACAAAGTACAGAACTGTAAATATTCATCTTTTCTTTATTTCTTTATGGGTTTTTTTTGCACACACACTTACCAATGACTGGAACACCAGTGGTCCATATTTGTCCGTGTTGTCATCCAAGATGGAGAATAATGTGTCCAGAATGTCTTGGAGAAACTGTCACACACACATACAGCCAGTCACATTTGTTCTGTTGTTAAGGCGAATATTTAAGTACTTTTATCAGGTAAATATGTATGTTAAAGATGGGCTCATCAAAAATGAACGACAAACAATCCCGTCAGTGAACAGGTACAAACTATTTTGTAAACGTAGCATGCAAACCATTATCATATGATGTTTGGTGTTTTAAGCCCCCAATATTGTCTTCCAGGCAGCGCTGCCTAGAGGGCACTAGGATTAGGCAATGGTTAGGGTTAGGGTTAGGTGCCTTGAAGTCAAGGGTCGCAGCACTGCCTTGAAGTCGACGTCGGGGGCTTAAAACACCATCGAGCTTATCATACAGCCTAACAGGTTTATACACAATATATATGACATACTGTCTCACAATGTGCTTTTGATTCTTTAATCTCAACATTATTCAGGTCAAATGCTGTAAATCTGAGAAATAGGCCGAACAAGTAAACCTAAAACTAAACTGAAGCCATATTGCCAGGTTATAAAACTAAGACAATGTTTTAGGGGCTTGCAAACACCGGAGTAGTGGGAACGCAAGGCGTAAACGTAGCCAAAGATATTCATTTTGTAGTGGGGATGTAGCCTAAAGGCTGATTTATGCTTCTGCGTCAATTCAACGGTGTACCCCCGCAGACCCCCTTGCGGCGCCGCGAACCCCTCTCCGAGCCCTCGCCGCCGTAGCTCAACGTGCACCTCCAAAAATGTGTAACTTTGCGTCGAGGCGATGCAGACCACAAGGACTGTGATTGGTCAACTGATCCTGTGTGTTGATAGTGGGTGTTTCCAGCAGCCTACTGTGGGGAGTAGCAACATGCTAGTTCACTGACGTCAGCTCTGCAAATAAACTCAGACATATTTTGGTTACAATGACGGGGTTATCCGTTTGTAAAGTGTCTATATGTCAGTAACCTTTTGAAATCAGCACTTTGCCAGCAAAGCTGTACTTTGTGGGCAGTTGTGCTAACGTTAGCTTGCTAACATAACTAAACTAGCTGGCTGACACTTCACAAATAACCTCAGACTTATCACCCCCCTAGCGGTATGGCGGTGAAATGCACCGCGATGCAAAGCAACCCCGACGCAGAACTCCGAAAGTGTGAATGTCTCTTTGTGACCGGAGCCTCGTCAAAGAAAATGTTCTGTAACCCTTGTGTAACAGACAATAAAGCATTATCTGATCTTATCTTAAAGTGAAGAAAAACGTCCTCAGTGTGACCTTACCTTGACTATCTCCTCTCCGCTGACGTGTCGCAGCCGGCCCAGAATGTCCATGACCCGGTCCGGGTGGGCCTTCCACTTCAGCAGGGCCAGGAGGTCCACTGGAAGAGAAACAGCAAAGTCAACCGCCAGAAAAGACACAAAAGAAGTTGGGCCTCCTATAGTTCATGAGGCAAGGCAGATTAATTTCTATAGCACATTTAAACAACACGGCAATTAAAACTGCTTTCCATAAAACATGAAAGAGTTCAAATTCAGGTCTGAGTCCACAGCTGTATGTAGTGTGTTCGCCATTTCGTAGTGGTGTTCGAATTCTCCACGGTTAATTTCATTCACTGTATAGCCCACTATAAAATACCCACAATGCACAGCTAAGCTGAACGTACATCCGATGGTCCCTACATTTTGCTCCTCTATACCACAATGCCACGCGGTTGCGTTTTCCCGGCAGAGAAGAAGAACCCGCGGAACTGAAAAGGAAAAATGGAGCGGGCTTTCGTATCTAAAACAGTGGAAATGTAACATGCAACATATATAACTTTTTTTTTTCCAGGGACGTATAAAAGTATTTTTGTTTTGGTTTATTTACATGATGCTGGGCGCACCCGCTGACTTTTAATCGTTTAACCTTTGTCGCTCCAAAAACAACCACCTCAGTTTTGTCTTTGCTTAACTGAAGAAAGTTCTGGATCAGTATTTGTATTGGACCATAGTGGCCTGGTGATAAGGTTATGTAAATGTGTGTGTCATCCGCATAATGATGGTAACTTATTTCGTTTTTTACCTTAAAGTTGGCGTAGGTAGGATTGTGAACATCCAGGACTTAGCCAAAAAATTTGAACACTGACAACTTCTCAGTCCCTACCCCCTTTCTGCTAAAACCCAAAAAGGTCTCCTAAGCCCCTCCCCCCACAAAGGAGAATGAACGCGTGTGCGTGAGCTTTACCTGAAACTGTGGAATCACAAAATACGTGGGGTTTCCCTGTCCGTGAAAGTATTGTGGTGTCGCTATAACCCCCGGGCTGTATGATGAACTAATATCGGACTGGCGGCTGCGTACCATTCTGAGTGAGCTTGGTGGAGGAGAGCTGCGTGGCGATCCAGAAGGTCTCCTTGGCGCTGCGCTGGAAGATGAGGCTGGAGGGGATGCTGGGACAGCTGTTGAAGTCTTCTTTACAGCAGGGCAGGCCCAGGTACAGGGCGTGGTTACTGAAGGTGGTGTTCTCATCACACTGAGGCCGACAGGGGGAAGACACAGACAAAGTGGACTCATTCATACTAGCAAAGGTTTAAAGGTACCATATGATGCTCTTTTTCAGGTTCCTACTTGTATTCTGGGTTTCTACTAGAACTTGTTTACATGCTTTAAAGGAACACGCCGACTTATTGGGTCTTATTCCCCGTATCCCCCAGAGTTAGATAAGTCCATACATACCCTTCTCATCGCCGTGCCTGTTATAACTCTGTCTGACGCCCCCACCGCTAGCCTAGCTTAGCACAGATCCTGAGGTACCGGCCTCTAGCACTGCTCCCAAGAGTGACAATGCTAACATGCCCTATTTCCATGTTATGTTTTAGATCATTAGCGAGGAATAATAAGAAACACAGACATCTTTCAACCATACATACTGGGAACTAGATTCTCAGAAGGGGCGAAGCACTGCTACTTCTGCGGAGTGATGTGCTGAGAATATAGTTCCCAGTTTATATACGGTTAGAAGACGGCTGTGTCTCATGTGACCTTGTTATTTGTACACGCTGTGACTATACAGATCACACCATGTAAATAGGAACATGTTGGCATTATTTTGAGACTTATTGGGAGCAGTAGGCTAGATGGAGCCGGTTAGTGTTCCTTTAAGCCCCCGTTTAAGGCCCAGTCGGCCCTGATTGGTCAGTGTT
The DNA here is from genome assembly GCF_010015445.1 of Perca fluviatilis. Taxonomy (NCBI): domain Eukaryota; kingdom Metazoa; phylum Chordata; class Actinopteri; order Perciformes; family Percidae; genus Perca; species Perca fluviatilis. The sequence goes on from NC_053115.1 coordinate 41,060,689, forward strand.
TCCGGGTCTTCCGCATTTTATATTATGTTTTTACAACATGGGACCTTGAAAGCAATATATCTTACTCTGTCCCGACAGGTAACTTCTGCAACCTCACAAATCTCTAAAACCAAACCAAACTGGTAACAAGGTGAAGCTGCTGAAGGCCCCCCAAACCATGTTTTCTTTAACTAATACACTGTCATGCCAGATATTTATTTCAAATAACAGTTTAAAAGCGTCATGATTTTCTCCTTCACTATCATCTATCTTCAATGTTCCACTCCAGAATCATTGTGGTAGAAAATGCTGCGACTACAAATGGGAGAGCAACACTTAAGACTTTGTCTGACCTTGTAGACGTAGAGTTCATGGCTCTCGTCTGAAAGAGTGGTTCCATCCTCCCTCATCAGAGGAGTGAAGGAAAACCCAAACAGCTTCTTCTCTCCTTTGTCCTTTGCTGTGGGGTGGAAACGAGACAGAAAAGAGAGAAAGACGTACAGTTACGGGGGAAAGAGGAAGACACAGAAAGTTTAGAGTGAGACAAATTTCATACATCTCACACTGTTAATCTTCTATTCACTGACATAACTAATGCATAGACCATCTCTATGTACTAAAAATATATGTGATCTATATATCTGTATAATAAAAGATGATTAAACTCCACCACCAATATCCCCTTCAGTACCAGGACCAGTACCAGTACCAGTACCAGTACGTGACTCACTGGAGCAGTGTCTGAACTCGAAGCGCAGGTGGGAGCCTCTGAAGCGGTCGATGGGAATGGGCAGTTTGATCACTTCGCTCCATCGGGGGCTGTTGTTGTGGTAGAGCACGAAGGAGCGGTGCTCCGGCACAGGGGGCTCACCTGAACCCAGACTGATGCAGTCCTGCAGGAGGGGGGGTAGGGGGGCAGACACGGACAGGAACATGCATGTAAAAGCTTACTGCATGAGACAAAGTATGTTTCACACCTGGCCACATGTACAGTACATTAACTGTCTCTGACAGGTGCACACGTCCATCTTGTGTTTGCCACTGCATCATTTTATACTGGAAATGTTATCAATGCCTTAAAGAGAGGACAGCTGGGAAGGTTTTTGTAAAATAAAATGATAATACTCTACGTGGGCAAAATACAAATGCCTTGGACTGGAGGGGCCAGATGAGTGAATTTTAACATTTGAATTTCATGCAACCAGATTTGGTCCTAGTGTGTTGGGTTGTGCTTCTGAACAAGTCAATGCATCTGTCAATATTTCTGTTTGTATCCAGGTAGTCTTCAACCCTTTTGTTTTTCTGCGTCAAAATTTAAAAAAAGGGGCGACCTGTAGCTCACCCATTAGGTGCGTGTGCCCCATTTATGTAGGCTGAGTCCTTTGCAGCGACCCAGGATTAAATCCAACCTGTGGCCCTTTGCTGCGTGTCCTCCCATCTCTTTCACTCCACCCTTTCCTGTCCCCAGCCCCCCCCAAAAATTCACTATTCACGATATTTTTTATCACTTTTTTCCACGTTTTTTTACCATGTTTTTATCACTTTTTTTCCACGTTTTATCACTTTTTTCCATGTATTTTTTGTCACTTTTTCCCACATTTTTGTTAATTTTTTTCTTCGCTTTTTTAGAAAGTTTTTTTTTGTTTTATTTTTTTGATAATTTGGTTGAACGAAACCCAAATTTCTGATATAGAAACTTTTTGAAAATGGGTCAAATTTGACCCGAGGGCATCAGGAGGGATAAATGATGGTTTATGCCATCATTGATTCTAAGACATGTCAGTATATTAGTGTATATATATATATATATATATATGTATGTCAGATTGGGGCTGTCACATTTTTGGCCTCTGGTTGCTTTGAACCATTTCAGAGATCAGTAAAACTGCTTTTTTCTTTTCATGCGATGCAAATGGATATCGCTGGTATGGCCTGTACGCCTTTCTTCTTCTACTGATTCTCTTGTGTTGCTTTTATGTATTGTATGCAGGGGTTAAAGTGGGCCGGAACGATCCAGAACGGCGTTCCGAGAGTAACGGGTGAACTCGCTTTAAAAAGTGAGTTATCTTGAGTTCCCACCTGCCAGATTCCACTTTAATTAACCCCTGATTGATAACAAGGACTCCCTGAAAGAAGAGATAGCGCGTCCCAATGGGACCTCCCTAGCCCAATCAAGGATACATAAAAAAATAAGTTACTGTAGAGAAAGAAACGGTGAGAGAAAGAGGACTGAAGGGTGTATACGACAGCACTGCTCTCCTACCTTGAGGATCTCCCCATCGGCGTAGAGCACGTAGACGGTGACTTCAATGTTCTTCTGAACGCTCTTCCCTCCTCTCTCAAAGTCCCCTCGCTCCAGAGTCAGGTACAGGTCGTTACGGATGTCGCCTGGGAACCGCAAGGACACAGACAGGACACCTCACAGTTTGTCTCACAATTCACCTGACAAATGTAATGATGCCACAATGTGAACACAAGCCTGACAAACACAGACGCAGGGTTGCCGAGACAGTTTGCATTGTGCCCCTTACATCTTCTTAGGGCGTTTTCACACCTAAAAGTCCGAACCAAGGTCCAGACCAAGGCTCATGTTTTTGTTACATTGTCTACATTTGATCCGGTAAGTCTTGGTTTCACACTGCAGTTATGCAAGCGCACTAAAAGATCTATACGTTACAAAACTACGTCCTGCCGTCATCACATAAATATGTGATCCAGATACTTAGAATGGATTGGTTTGTAGACGGGCTTCCCCGTCCTCTCGTATCCTCTCTCTGGGTCGGAGTTTTTTCAGCTGACTGCTGCTCTCCCCTACTTAGAGACAAATGGAAACCTACACCGTGCATTCACGAGGCCTACCACTTAACAAGTAAACTGCTGATTTATATTCTGCTCTGATAGCCGACAGCTGTCAGCACGATCTCTCTCACGTAGGCTACACACTAAGCACTGAGCTTAATTAAAAGGAGCTTCCCCGGTCTTATAAACACCAAGATAGCCTGCCAGAGCTTCCTGTAATTGGTCCGAAAGTCCAAACCACCCAAAAAGTGTTTTCATACTGCAAACAAACCAAAACCACCTCTTTTGATCGGACCAAAATTTGGTCTTTTGATCCGGACCGTGGTCCGAGGCACCTTTTCTCACATGCAATTTTGGTTCGGACCAAACTGAAAAGTCCGGACCAAATGAGGTAGGTGTGAAAACGCCCTTATGCCCAAAAACGACCACGGATATTGTAGGTATATAGTGTCCGCGCACACAGATTCAGGCACACGCAGTGTATCGCACACATTTTAAAGCTGAATACCTCTGATATACACAAGACCAATGACCCGTGTTAGCGATTGTGGATTCATTTATCATGTCAGCTTGTCCTTATAGAGGAGATGTCACCCTTAATGTATCAAGATGGGAGTTAAATACTCGCTCCATCACTGCCCGAGGGGAGGCTTTACGTGTGTGTGTGTGTGACATGCATTGTTAATGTGTGTAGAAAGGTGTGAAGGGACACTTCTGCATATTATATAGGTGTAGATGTTGCTGTTTGGAGGGCAGTCTGAGGGTAAATGTCATTCCCTTTGGTTATTTAGATTATTTCAAAGGCTGAAAATGATTCACAAGAAAAAGTAACGCATCTTTAAAGCCTCTACATGCTAAAGGAGCACATTTACTTGGCATGTTCTTTGTCAGATGGTGTTGGAGCAGAAGTGGGATGCAGCGATATTAAAATAAATTCAGAGTAGAGGGCGATGTTGCTGAGTTGGAAATTGACCACTTTAAATTCACGACGTGACTTTCCAATTTGGTTTTATTACAGCTACAAAGATCATTTCATTAATCGCTTAACTGATCTGTTGTCAACTATTACATTTAATCACCATATTAAGTCTGCACACTGCCCTTTGTACCACGCCTTCATCTGGGTGCCTTTATACATACACATAAACTACCCTGGACTACCCCGGACTGGACTAATTGGCACTGTTTGACTCCCTTACTGGCTATATTAGCCACCTGCCCATTTTGCTAGCCGGCCTGTATGGTCAATACACCATGCTGTCTTTTTGTCTGTATGGACAGTTTTGAACTTTAACTTAAAGGTCCCATGACATGGTGCTTGTTGCTTTGGCTTTGGTCCATGCTTTTTATAGCCCTTGTTGGGCCCCTTTCCTTTTTTAGGTTTTTTTTTTTATGCCCCCCCCCGTCCCCTCTTACCTTTCCTTCTTTTCTTTTTCCCCCCTGGGCCCCCCCTAATACTGTATCTGAAGTCTCTTTTATATAGGCCTTAGTGGTCCCCTAATACTGTATCTGAAGTCTCTCTTTATATAGGCCTTAGTGGTCCCCTAATACTGTATCTGAAGTCTCTTTATATAGGCCTTATAGTGGTCCCCTAATACTGTATCTGAAGTCTCTTTTATATACACCTTTTTATATAGTGGTCCCCTAATACTGTATCTGAAGTCTCTTTTATATAGACCTTAGTGGTCCCCTAATACTGTATCTGAAGTCTCTTTTATATAGGCCTTAGTGGTCCCCCCTAATAATATATATCTGAAGTCTCTTTTATATAGAACTTAGTGGTCCCCTAATACTGTATCTGAAGTCTCTTTTATATAGGCCTTAGTGGTCCCCTAATAATGTATCTGAAGTCTCTTTTATATAGAACTTAGTGGTCCCCTAATACTGTAGCTGAAGTCTCTTTTATATAGGCCTTAGTGGTCCCCTAATACTGTATCTGAAGTCTCTTTCATATAGACCTTAGTGGTCCCCTAATACTGTATCTAAAGTCTCTTTTATATAGAACTTAGTGGTCCCCTAATAATGTATCTAAAGTCTCTTTTATATAGGCCTTAGTGGTCCCCTAATAATGTATCTGAAGTCTCTTTTATATAGAACTTAGTGGTCCCCTAATACTGTATCTGAAGTCTCTTTTATATAGGCCTTAGTGGTCCCCTAATACTGTATCTGAAGTCTCTTTTATATAGGCCTTAGTGGTCCCCTAATACTGTATCTGAAGTCTCTTTTATATAGACCTTAGTGGTCCCCTAATACTGTATCTGAAGTCTCTTTATATATATTATAGTGGTCCCCTAATACTGTATCTGAAGTCTCTTTTATATAGACCTTAGTGGTCCCCTAATACTGTATCTGAAGTCTCTTTCCAAATTCACCTTCAGCCTGGTGCAGAATTACAGCCACTAGAGCCAGTCCCACAATGAGCTTTCCTTAGGATGTGCCATTTCTGTGTCTGTAGCTATTGAGGAGAGAGAGCAAGGTGGAGGGTGGGGGTGTGGCCTTGACCAACTGCCACTTTGCTCGTTTGAAAGCCATGATGTCTCTCTCTCATGGGTGGGCCAAATTCTCTGGGTGGGCAAAGCAGAGAAAGGGGAGGTAACCTTTCCCCTTATGACCTCATAAGGAGAAGATTCCTGATTGGTCCATCTGAGCTTTCATTTTCTCAAAGGCAGAGCAGGATACCCAGGGCTCGGTTTACACATATCACCATTTCTAGCCACTGGGGGACCATAGGCAGGCTGGGGGAACTCATGTTAATGTTAAAAAAACTTCATAAAGTGAAATTTTCATGCCTTGGGCCCTCTAAACTTTTCTTCAAGTCTTTTACTAGTGTCTCTGTATAGTTCAATAATGATTATTCTATTTTGTTGTACTTGAATAGATATAGAATTTGCACTGACATGCTACAATCTAACTTTACTGTAAGGGCACACTATTGATATCTTCCTTTGTATTTTTGTAGTATGTATATATGCGTGGATATCATATATCTGTGAGCCTATGTGTATGTATGATGTGTATAAGCTATTGGACACCTTAATTTCCTTCTGGATAAATAAAGTATCTCTATCTCTGTCTATCATCTATATAGATAATCTTTTAATCGGTTTGAGTCATTTTTTAGGAAAAAAGGTTAAACTTTTCTGATTCCAGCTTGTTAAATGTGAATATTGTTCTAGTTTCTTCTCTCCTCTGTGACAGTAAACTGAATATCTTTGAGTTGTGGACAAAACTAGACTTTTGATGTCATCTTGGGACATTGTACTATAAGTACTTTATTCTTGTTGCTTCTTTGTGAATTTGCTGGGACTTTATGGTCCGTATGTGTGTTATCTCTGTGCATTTATTCTTCATTTACCAATAAAAACCAAAATGGACAATGGAGCTTTTGAAAGCAAACAGTTTTCTAACAATCAAAATGAACACACCTTTACAAAATGACTAATTACATGAAGCACAACTTTGAATGTTTACACTAATAATAATTATTATAATAGTAACATATAGACATGTAACATGTTCCTAAAAAGAAGCCAGATAAATACTTGTGATGCAGACACAGCTTAGCTTAAAGGTATAGTCATTGTAATTAGGAGGGAGAAAAACACTTACTGAAATACACGTCTCTTTTCATTAGCTTTTATTAGTTTCGTGGCTGTGAATAGCTGAGAGCATTTGGATGAAATAATTAGACTTTCATTAGAACGCACAGCCACAGTAAGTAGAACGGGGGGACTAAATCACTGATCCAGTGGACTGAAACTCGGTTTGATATAACTGACAGATGAAACATGGACACCGGTAGGAAAACACATACATATACACATACTGTACATATAATGTGTATATGAATGTGTATATTGGTATATGTGCCTGTAAACTTTAAGTGCTCATATTATGCTTTTTGGCTTTTCCCCTTTCCTTTATTGTGTTATATATCTTTTTGTGCACGTTATAGGTTTACAAAGTGAAAAAGCCCAAAGTCCACCCCAAAGGGACTTACCATCTCCAACAGAAAACACTGTTCACAAACTGCTCCAAACAGCTCTATTGTAGTCCAGCCTTTACTTCAGAGACAAACGTGGTCACTTTGTAACACACGTTATAATGCTCGCCTAGCTGCTAGCGTGGCACGCCCTCATACTCTGCTTCTGACTGGCTAGTAGTCCTTACCTAGGTACTGTCAGGGCACGCCCTCATACTCTGCTTCTGACTGGCTAGTAGTCCTTACCTAGGTACTGTCAGGGCACGCCCTCATACTCTGCTTCTGACTGGCTAGTAGTCCTTACCTAGGTACTGCACATGTGTGACTCCCAACAAAGATGGAACAGAAGTGCGATGCCTCACTCTGTAGCTAAAACAGAGAGCTCAACACACAGGGTGAAAAGAGGAGCTGCAGCAATGTGCAGTACAACAAAAATATGGTGTTTTTTGAAAATGAAACCATGTAAACCTATTCTGCTACAACCTCTAAATACAATTATGAACCTGAAAATGAGCATAATATGAGCACTTTAAAACAAACTGAAAAATCTACAATTCACATATAAAGAAATGTGGTGCTATTTTATAAGTAAATACTGGTCAAATAATAAATAAAAAAATAAATACCGGACATCTTTATTTTGAGGCACACAGGCTGAGTAAGAAGTGAATATTTAAGTCCACAATTCTGATTCCTCCTCTTCTCTTGCATTAAAGTGTGATTCAACTCTCATCACACACAATATGACCTGAGGTGGACCATTCCTCGGTACGTGTGTCTGACTCACCTGGCATGATGACATCAGGGAAGCCCAGTTTGCGTGTCATGGCCACCCCCCTGCTGAAGATGAGCGGGTTCTCCCGGCGGACCTGCTCCATGTCGCCCCGCAGCAGCTGCAGAGAGATGATCAGACCTGCAGGGACGGAGAGAGGGTCCACACGTTTAGTCGGCCATCATATTTCTCAACACAACACAGCACAACTGGCTTTTCTTGAATGCTGCTGGAACACACTGGGAATTAATGAAGGGCTACGTGAGCTCATCTGACAGGGCTCTTGGGGTACCTGTGACCAAAAAGGTTGGGACCCACTGCCCCAAACTACAGCTACATCTCTAGACCAGTGTGTCTCAAATGGGGGTGTGTGTACCCCTAGGTGTACTTTGGAGGACTGCAGGGGGTACGTGACATTTTTTGCAAAATGTTTTTCAGTTACAAGGATGTAGTTACTTCTACTGTCTTTTTTTTCTCCAAGTTTGTCGCTTTTTGTCGCTGTATTTGAAGTTTGTCACCTTTTTTTTGAAGGTTTTGTTGCTTGTTTTGACCTAGTCTTGCCTTTCTTCCTTACTTTCATCTTACTTTAAGTTTTTTTTCTGCTTTTTTCAAAGTTTTCATCTTATTTTTTTTCGAAGTTTGTTGCTTATTTGTCGCTTCTTTCTACTGTGCTTTTTTTCGAAGTTTTTGTTACTATTTTCGACCTATTCTTGCCTTACTTCTACCGTTTAAGTTTTTGTCGCCTTTTTCCATCAGCATTTAAATGTTTTCCAGGTCCAAGGCTGTTGTTTATTAAATCTTTCGCTGACATCGCTGTATTCTTCCTCTTTATAGAGGCTTTTTTTTTCTACCAAAAATTATTCTCGCTGGTTAGGGGGTACATGGCTTAAAAAAACTGTTGAAAGAGGGAACATTACTGAAAAAAGCTTGAGAACCAGTTGTCTAAAAGGTAGTTTTGGGGTCGCAGGACTTCACAGACTTTAACGAGAGGGCACAAGGGGTTGAGTTCCCTGCAGTGACACCAATTAGAACGATTTCCCAGCGGATGTCAAGGGATGACACACATGTGTCAGTCCGAGTGCGTGCTGCTCTCTGAAAACCGGACGCCGCCGGGAGCTTTGTGTGTTTGTTTTGGAACCGACTTCATGAGGTCTGTGTTCAACGTGTCTTAAGTTAATCAGCGTGTGTAAAAAGCTCCCTCCTCACAAACGCAGTAGCGCGAGTCAGTAACGCTGCTGCACTTCAGTTCCTAACGCCAACAACCCTCGGTGCCCTCTGCTTCTCAAGGTCCCTCTCACGGAAGCTGAATCTGGAAGAGACGGACACACGGTGCAGACACGCCTAAAGCAGGCTGCAGTAACTCGCCCATTCCTAAACGGGTCGCCTGATGGCCTGGGGCAAGTAAAACGCCACGTTGGGCAAGTAAATATAACAACCCATTTTGCACCGGGGCATCATCGTATCATAAATGAGGTCATCGTTTTCTTGCCCCCCCGTAGCAGAATGTTTGTTGAGTGATTTGATTTGAATGTGCTGTTGGCCAATTAAGAATTAGGACAGTTTGGGGAATTTTTTTTATTTGTTTTTTTAACCGTTTTTGACAGGTTTACATTTATTTTTTTTGACATTTGACGGGTTTTTTTCCCCAACGCTTTTCCCACTTTTTTTTCAATGCTTTTGGCTTTTTTTTTTAAAGGTCCATTGTGTAATTTTTTGAGTTGATTCTTAGCACAAACCCCTTTGTTCTTTCACAAATATGTGCTCATTCATGTGTAATTACTTCCACCAACTAATCAAAGTATTCCTGTACGCGTAGAATCTGCCATTCAGAATCATTCACAATACATAAAGGTGAGTCACTTGAATGACGGCCGCCATGTTGCGCCTCAATCTTTAAAATGCATTAGCCAAAGAGGGACATACCTCCGCCTTTCGCACTTTTACACTCAGTGGCACTGTGACGAATGCCAGGGAGGGGGGAGAAGATTACTCTTCCGGCAGATTTGAAAGCCTGTTGAAGATGGAGGATCACGCCTATTCTCGAGGACATGTAACGGAGTCGCCAAGGAGGTTAAAAAGAGAATTAAAACGACAACGCGAGAGGCAAAGCAACAAGACCAAAGTTAATAATGGAGTGGCTTTTCAAAGATGGAAAGAGGAGCAAGGATTTTAAAAGGGACGCCAAAGTTGCCTGCTTTCTTCTCGACAGGTAGGGATATTCAGCCTATTGTTGCTTGGCTAACTATAGCATGGTTGTGCATAACGCCAGAACGACGTCTAGGATACTTTTCCTCGCGTCAATGATGAAAAAGGATTGTCTACCTTGTAACATAAACGTAATCATATGTGTCGTGATTTCCCTGGCAGACAACTAGCTACAGCTAGACCAGCTGCGTGTAAACGATGGAGATGCTAAGAGCTCATTTCGGTTGCATTGACATTGTTCATACTGCTCAGAGAAATCTATTAAAAACACAAAGCTCTTCTCTCCTACGCTGTAAACATCGCCTTACACTATTAATCTTGTACTACACAGAATAACGATAGCACTGATACTTTACTAACGTTAGCTTGCATATGTTTGGGAACCCGATAGCTGATGTTAGCAATGAAATGGTACCAAAATAACGTCAAACTATTATTACACTGGAAGGAACTCTCATGGACAAAGTCATACTTCTTGGAATATACGGCCACCGTAGGAGTTAGAACGCGTTCGGAATGGGAGGGGCTAGAAAGTAATATTCAGTCGGTTGTCATATACAATTTGCCGGGAAGATGGGAGAAATTCTTACACAATGTATCTTTAAATAGTTTTTTACGGATTTCTTTTCCAAATGTTCAAAAAAAAATTTTAGAGTGTTTTTTTTTTTATGCTTTTGACGTTTTTTCCCCCTAAAAAACAATAGAAAAACACACACACAGTGGCCGTACCGTAGTTGGTGCTGGGAGCGGTGTATTTGGTGCTGGACTTGCGGATGATGTTCTCGTGGATCTGGTACCATTCGTTCTCATTGTTACACCTGGAGAACAGACACAAACCATCAGGAATCAGGTCTCATTAGGCAGAAAACTCACGTTCTTTAAACCCATTAGAAACATAAATCCAAAATATCGGCAAGCCTTCGTTAAGAACATGACTGTCTGTCTTTTCTTTTTCATTCACAGTTGTTCTCAAATAAATTACCTACTGACCTGATTGTTTTGTTACTTAATGACGACTCTAAATTACACCTGCTCGAGACAGAAGTAAATTTAGCTAGCCGGCTCAGGCTCAACTGCAACCAAGAAAATGATAGGCAAGGTGTGACATTTGTTTTCTTGTATATTGGTTTGTTTTAGTCACACCAGAGGATGGGGGGGTGCGTGAGGGTTTTGGTTCCTGTTTGATTGTATGTGTTTGTTCTGTACGTTGTGTGTTCAAAAATATAAAAATAATAAAAAATGGATCATAAAAAAAAAACAAAAAAACAATTGTTCTCAAATATTGTGTATAAATCTCAGAGTAGTCCTCCTGTTGGTTATTTACACAAATAACATGACAACACAAGTTTTAAAAGGCTTCATGCTTGATTTAGAGGAGAATGAAATAGTCAAACTTCTATTATCTTTATTGGTATTATAATGTCCACTGTTCATCATACCAACTGCTATTATTATTATGAATCATATATATACATATTATGTCTGAATCAGGGTCTCTGTGTCCCAACAGGCAGCGGAAGGTGGCCGCCCACCAAGGGTCAGGGTCTTTCACAGGTTTCTGCCTGTAAAAAGGGACTTTTTTCTTCGCCACTGTCGCACCAAATGCTTGCTCTTGCCCATATAATTGCAGCAAACAGCATATGAGCCACAAGCCAACAGAAGGACTCGCTGGAATTCGAAGCGACATGATGACACGGCAGTTCCTCCAGGCCAGAAAGAGGAAGAAGATTGCAGCGATTGTTTTTATTATTTTCATGCCGGCAAATGTAAAGGAGCCGAATTGTCGTAAAGTGACACGTTAACAGCTTTCAGTCACGTCGACATCGCAACTGAGATGGATGTGTAACCATCCGTAAAGCATGAAGCATCCTCAGGAGTTCAGCTAAGGTTGCAACACACACACACACACACACACACACACACACACACAGTCACAGTTAAATCATGCTGTGACTGTGAGCACTTTAGGGCTCCTGCAGGCAAGTCTTCAGAAGTTTCAGTCGATTGGGCTTTCCCTAATGTCAACGCTTTTTGTGTGTGTGTGTGTGTGTGTGTGTGTGTGTGTGTGTGTGTGTGTGTGTTTGAGAGAGAGCTAGAGACGAATGAGCTGATGGCATTATAAGACTGCAGAGCTGTCTGTAGCTCATGGGGACTCTCATTCTCTCTCTGAGTCTTCGCTCTCCTTTACATAATACATAATACAATTACAGAGAGAGGGAGAGAGGGAGAGAGAGAGACTTTTAATGAGAGGGTGAAGTGTTACATGAGGTAAAGAATAAAGAGACAAAGGGAAGAGAGGGAGGAAAAGGTCAGCGTTTAAGAATGAAAAAGAATGGGAGTAAAGATATGATAAAGAGCGATATTGTCTGTCCCCTTCTTTATTGTCTCTCCTTATTGACATTCACAGTTGGCCTCCCCCCTCCCCCGTCTCAACGCCACCAGAGGGACATGTCCCCCTGACCTCGGTTGCTCTTCATCGTCATCCTCTCCCTCAGCGCTCGCCAGCGGGAGAAAGCCCAAAGCCGGGCTCTCACTCTCGTTTTGGAACGAGTTCCCGCCACTTGGCGTTTGGCCGCGCTATATTTAGAGAGCTTAGCTTTTAGCGTAGCTTCCTCATGGAAGACTTGGCGGCCATATTCTGCTTTATGATGACCCATGCACAAGTTAAGGGATTATATTTCACTGAAATTATACCTTACGTATGATTCAATGTGACGCTAATAAAATGGATTATTTGAGTGATTGGTCGAAATGTCCCGAACACGGAAAAATAAGAAGGAAAATAAAATATCCAGGCAGAGTGCACAGTCTCTGCAGATACAAAAAATGTGTGTAAGGGGTGTGCGTGTGCACCTACGTGGGTGCATGCGTGTGTTTGTGTGTGTGTGTGTGTGTGTGTCCTTTTCAGTGAGGATGTTTGTGAGGTGAGGTTAACCCTCCTGTTGTCCTCGGGGTCAAATTTGACCCATTTTCAAAAAGTTTCTATATCAGGAATTTATGTTTCTCTCAACCAAATTGTCAAAAAAATAACCCGGATGGTTCCGTACGACGCTCTTCACATGTAAAATAAATGATCAGTTCATTACTTTTATTCAATTTTATAGCATTGGAAGAAGAAAACTGATAAAAGAACGTTGAAAAAAGTGACAAAAAAGTCAGAAAAAGACAACAAAAATGTCAAAAAGCGCAGAGAAAAAACGACAAAGACATCATAAAAAGTCAAATTTTGACCCAGAAAAACCAAAAGTAGCATGGTCGACGAGAAGATAACACAAGGGTTAGAAGGATAATATAATTCATTTCATGGATTGATCCTCACTGTATCTCATTCCAGTTAGTAATTCATGACTTTCTCTGTGAGTTCTTGTTCCAAGAAAAAGGTCCATGTCTGCTTCCCACTAGAGGATGGATACCCGAACCGAGCCGGGCCGGGTTCGGACAGATATTTCAAAATGAGGTTCGGGTCGGGCTCGGTCACATCAGCGCGATAAGGAACATTTTAAATTTAAAAGAGCTGATTATGTAGGTGAAGTCAGAAGGAAACCGGGTTAGAAATCAACTTCAGCAGCATTTCACTTACTATAAATACTTACACCAGGGTCAGTCGCTTTGGTGTTTCTATGTGTGTGTATGTGTGCGTGTGTGTGCATGTGTGCGTGCGTGCATGTGTGCATGCGTGCGTGTGTGTGTGTCTGTTTGTAGGTGTGTGTGTGTGTGCGCTTATGTGTGTGCATGTGTGTGCGTGCATGTGTGTGCATATATGTGTGTGTGTGTGCGTGCATGTGTCTCTGTGCGTGTTTGTGTGTGTGTCTGTGTGTGCGTATGTGTGTGTGTGTGTGTGTGTGTGTGTGTGTGTGTGCGTATGTTGTGTGTGTGTGTCTGTATGCGTGCGTATGTGTGTGTGTGTGCGTGCATGTGTGTGTGCGTGTGTGTGTCTGTGTGCGTGTTTGTGTGTGTATGTGTGTGTGTCTGTGTGCGTGCGTATGTGTGTGTGTATCTGTATGCGTGCGTATGTGTGTGTGTGCGTGCATATGTGTGTGCGTGTGTGTGTCTGTGTGCGTGTTTGTATGTGTGTGTGTGTGTGTGTCTGTGTGCGTGCGTGTGTGTGTGTGTTTGCGTGCGTGCGTGCGTGCATGTGTGTGTGTGTGCGTATGTCTGTGTGAGTGCGTATGTGTGTGTGTGGTGCATGTGTGTGTGCATGTGTTTGTGTGTGCACGTGCGTGTGTGTGTGTGTGTGTGTGTGTGTGTGTGTGTGTGTGTGTGTGTGTGTGTGTGTGTGTGTGTGTGTGTGCGTGTGTATGTAAATGTGTGTGTGTGTGTGTGTGTGTGTGTGTGTGTGTGTGTGTGTGTGTGTGTGCATGCGGCCACATACGTGTAGACTTTGAGGACAAAGTCTTTCTCCTCTTTGAGCTCGGAGATGGTCTGCAGCACGTCGCTCATGGCCAGGACAGCGCAGCCGTACGGCCGGCGGTATTGAACATGCGGAGGGCCCTTCTTACTGTCGTTCAGCAGCATGCGACCTGCGACAGGAAGCAGATTTTAAAAGCTGAAACTACATCCCGTGTATGTATATTTTTCGGACATAAAGTAAGGTTGAGAATGGTGGTTACTGTGAGGATAGTCAGCTTGAATAACAAGGTCCTATTGGGTTTATTTTCCTTCCTTCATACATGATTTACCATCGTCTAACGCTTTGGACTCAGTCTCTGAACATTAGAAACTTGATAAACTGACCTGTTCTGATGACCTGGGAGATGATGTAAAGATCTCTCTTCATGTCTTTGTTGCTCAGGTCCTGCACAGTCCAAGAGAAAGAAGAAAACCAGACAGATCTGTGAGTTTAAGGTCTTATTCGCTCTGGCAAATGCATCCGGTCTTACCTTGCACCGCAGCCGGTTTTTTCGTGATATCACAAGATCACGTGAGAATCGCAGGATCACATATCACACACACACAAAAACACACCCCGTCAGGCTTTAAGTTCTGCGTTTGTGTCCACACAACAGCGGACTGAACCAATCAGCGCCCTGTGAGGCGCTACTAGCTAGTTTAGACGGCGACTGTGTTCAAAACAACAATGGCGGACGTGATGGACAGATGGTTCATCCAATCACTTTTTTTTTAAAGCGCCTGCCCTTTACCCTTCTCAGATGGTTCTGTGTTAACAAGCCCTCTGGCTCGTCAAAAAGCCAGAGGGCTCACACAGACATACACACACACACACACACACACACAGACACAGACACACACACACACAGAGACTCACACACACACAAACACAGAGGGCCCTATTTTAACGATCTGAAACGCAAGTGTGAAACGCCAAACGCAAGTAGCTTTGTGGGCGGATCTCTGGCGCTGTTGCTATGATACCGGCGAGATAAATGAGTCTTGCGCCCGACGCAAATCTTAAATGGGTTGGTCTGAAGTAGCTAGGTGTGGTTTGGGCGTAACGTGAAAATAACCAATCAGAGCGTCATCTCACATTCCCTTTAAGAGCAGGCGTATTGTTCCATGGCGGATTGCTATTATGGCCGGCGCATTTGCCTGCGCCGCGCGCCGCCGGAGCTGTCCGGATGCGGCAAAGTAATAAATGCCCGTCTTGACCGGGTGGCGATGTTGCTGCGGCCTCTCGGGCGCATCTCCTCAAGTCTGGAGAGGATTGCTGCAGCCATGGAGCGTGGGCCTCCAAACGCACCACCTGCACCTGTTGTGCCCCTTCCTCTTCCCCCCACTCCATCTCCGTCCACCCGCTCCATCAGGAGCACATCGCGCATTACTCCCGGACCAGATCCCGCCGGAGTGTCCAATCCCACCGTAGTTCAACATCACGTCTCCTTAAGTCCTCTAATATTTCCTCATTTATGTCATCAACACATCCATCATTCATGGAAATGTGTAAAACACAACAAGCCACAAAGAATGCTGCGACTTTTTGAGGACTGTATTGTAAAATGCCTCCTGACCTATCCAAACACCTGAAGCGCATTTTCAGTAATATTTTTCTTTGTAATTATGTATGGTTTGCAAAAATGGGAACTGCTGTAGATGAGAGAAGTGTATGCGTGTTGTGCACACCACGTACATTATGCGCCCCTAAAATAGCATCTGAATAACGTGCTACTGACTTTAGACTAGCGCGCCACTGACTTTAGACCAGGTTTTTCCTGGTCAGTGGCGGAATTGTTTTCTGAAACTGCAAAATAGGACTACGATGCGTTTGCGCGAACACGCTTCCTCTTTTCGCTGAACCGCCCCCTGGAGCGCAAATACATTCCCTAATTTACAGACGTGCGTCAGTGAAGGGAAAAGTCCGCTGTGTGTCGGGTGCAAAATAGGACACACACACACACACACACACACACACACACACACACACACACACACACACACACACACACACACACAGACACAGACACACTCACAGAGACACAGACAGACACACACACAGAGACACAGACACACAGAGACACACACACACACACACACACACACACACACACACACACACACACACACACACACACACACACACACACAGAGACACAGACACACACACACACACAGAGACACAGACACACACACACACACACACACACACACACACACACACACACACACACACACACACACACACACACAGACACACACACAGAGACACAGACACACACACACACACACACACACACACACACACACACACACAGATACACGTCATTACACTTTGTAATCAAAAAGTAATCTCACTCTTTAGAACATGGGACCTTTAACCTGATCAGTCCTACACTAACCTGCCGTGTGTCCTGCATGTCAGATGCTGTGTTCCTGAAATAATACTGACTCAAAGCGCTGAAGCACTCCTAAAGCAAACTGGAGGAGCTTTTTGTCCAAAAAGTCTCAAACTTCATATCAATGAAAATGGGTTATTTCCCTGCCTGGGAGCTGCAGCCTCCCCAGGTTGATTCTGCAGCAGAGCAATAGGGGGCAATGCATCCTTACTTTTCTATTCACCCTACCAGTTCTTCAAAGGTACTCTCCCTAAGCTACACCAACCACCTGCATTTTACAGTTTTTTTCGATTGCTAAACGACAGTGGGCACAACTGGAGTCACATGTGCAAAACTCAAACTACAGTCTGCACTACCTACAGTCACCTGAGCTAAACAGTTCACATCACCTGCAAAACTCATTCAAAGCAACACAACTCTTAACACACGTCTCAAACAGTATGCACAGGCCTCACTGAGATAACACACACTGTCACTCAGGACACTAGAGAGTGATAACAACTAGCGTCAAACACCAATACAGAAATTACAAACTTTCTCATCTTTACAGTTTGAACAATTTGAGTGACTTGACACTACTCAACAGTTTATTTAAGAAAAAAATATAGATTGTATAGCATACCAATTTTTACATAAGGTAAACAAGAAGGAATGAAAATCATCAGTTTTCTTCAATAAAGTATTTTGTCTCTAGTAATTTATGGAATTACTGGGGGGAAAAAACTAAAGGTACATAACAGTACCAACGAATAGTGTGACTAATCCTGCCTCTCTCCAGCATCATGTGGCAAGTTCATCACATTGGATGTCTGCATTATCTCTAAATACTAATTACTGTAATGTGGTGTTTCTATTGCTTTCACCTCCATTACTTTCTGAAAAACAGTAAGAACACAGTTTTACTATTGTAAAGATATAGTGTTTTTCACTTTTTTTTATAGCTGTGTACATAACCTCAGACATCTTACCTGGACATATTGGTATCTTTGCTCTTTTACCCGTTTCTCTCAAACAGTACAGTGTAGAATTGTTTCATTCTTATTTGGTGTTTGTATACAAAAAAAGACTTTCTGAGCTTTCTCTGTATAAATACCGTATATGTTCACTAACTAGTCTAAAACAAGACACCTGCTTAGGCTTTCAGCTAAAATTGCAATCAGCAGTGTTTGATAGGCACCAGACTGAAATCTATTCTGTTTTGAATGTGTGGTTTACAGTTTTGACAGCAGTGTGTTAGCATTTGAACAAAGTGCTGTAAATCTACAGTGTTGTGCACGTTGTGGTTAAAGTCGTGGGATAAGTGTGTAGAGTTTTGAAAACTGTGTTCAAGCGATGAAAAACAAACTAGAGTTTGGTCCACATGAACTGCTGCTGTGCAGACTGTAGTTAGAGTTTTGCACATGTGACTCCAGTTGTGCCCACTGTCGTTTAGCAATCGAAAAAAACTGTAAGCACACTGTATATGACTGTGTGCGTGCGCGTGTGTGTGTGTGTTACCGTGAAGAGGGCACACAGCCGGTCCACCTTCTCCGGATTCTTCGGTCCTCCGTTCTTGTTCAGTCTCACCATGAACTTCTCACTGGAAAAAAACACAAAAAGACCAGCGGCCATCTTTAACTTTACAGCAAATGTTTAATGTCACTGAGGCAGACTCGGATTCTGAGTTGACCTTTGACCTAAAGGAGACTTTAGGTCAAAACATACATGTGTGCAGACAAGGCTAGCAGCAGCAGCAGCGGCGCGCCAGACACCTTTCTGGTGTGCAAAGACGTAGAAAATGCCACGCAGGCGCCACGCGACAGAAATGCCACGCTCACGCCACTCAGCCGGTGTGCAGGCGGCCTTCGTGTTTTGGAGATCTAGCTCGTGATCAAATAGTTTCTAGTTCAAGATTATGTCCCAAAATGTTGGTTCTCATAGTAAGGTAGTTCTCAAGTTGGCATGTGAATTTGTCACACGTCTTTCATGGATGTGAAGGAAGATACAATTATATAGAAATGTCCAACTTGTATATTTTCAATTAGAATTGATTTGGAAAGAAACTCCCGGACACTGTGAACTTGCAAAGCTCAGTTAAATAGCTGGCGAGGTTCATAATAAATAAAAATGTATTTGTCTTTTTCTAGTGGAGAATGTGATTGGTGCACACCCACAGTGTCCTCCTACAAAACATGGCCTCTCAGTATCTAAAACTTAAATTAATCTTTGCGAGTTAGACAGTGTGCGGGGGTTTCTTTGCAACGTTTGACCTACCTGTCCCTCTCCTACGCACCTGTCTCATGGAATATACAGTATGTAAAAAAGTATTTTTCTGTTCTGATTTATAATTGAATTCAAAGTTCAGTGTATGAACCCAATATCATTTTATCAGTTTTAGAAACTCTAACCGCTCATCCTTTTCCCCTGGCGCCCTCACAGAAATACAATTCTTCCTGACTTCTCCTCATGCCTCCTCTCTTCCCCCCCCCCGGCCAGTGAGGAAACTCTATAGCAGCGTGTCTCAGCCTTTTTTTTCGCTTCAGGGTACAGCGAAATATTGCCTGCCGGTGTCAGCGACTCTGTTCTTTAACCCACAATTATCCAGGGGAACATGACAAAGCTGCCATGCTTTTATTCAATAACGGCGTGCTTGACATTAATACGGTTAAGCCTCAGACACATTATAGGATTTCTCCAGTCATAAGGGACTCTGAAAAGAGTAAAGCGCCGCATACTAATCCGCTGACAATTGATGCACACAAAACACCAACAGCGGTGTAGATGCGCGGTGTGAATATAGCAAAAGATATTTCATTTTGAAACCAAAAGTAGTCGTGTGGATGTAGCCGGCGAGGTGAGAAGGTGATTGGCTGCAATCCCCCGTCTCTCCAGGCAGACTCATGAAGTGGCGTATGTACGACACGCCAATTCATATGTCGTTTTGGCGTGTTATCAAGACGCATTATCGCTTTTTAGCGTGTTTATCAACGCCGTTCGGCCACCGTTGACCTACATTACGTTTGAATTGTGACCTTTCTATATCAGAAATCTGGGTTTCTTTTAGCCAAATTTCCCAAAAATAACTGAATGAAGTTGGCTAGAAGCCTCGATGTTGCACAGAATTGGGTAATAATTTATACTTTATGCTTTACAAACAGGCAAACCAGAAGGAGGACAGCATGTGAGTACGTAGGAAAGTGTTAGAACCGTCAAAAAAAGGAGTCAAAAGCAACAAAAAAGCGTCAATAAAGGGTTGATAATTGTCAAAATATGGCCGACGGAAAGACAATACGAGGGTTAAGTGTAACGGCTATTTTGTATATATTTCTTTCTGTATTTACTGTTGATTTCAGATGAATGTTTAATATGTTTGTGTCATGTATCTCGTAGTGGAAGCGTAGCGTTGGAACATCCAGCGTGCAATGTAGTCGGCCTGTAAGTGCTTTTTACTTGACCATGCACGCTTTTATAATTCTGATTCTGAAAGCTTGCCTTTTCCAAATAACTGCCAACCCCCCGGTTTAAGTCTAGTCAATAATGCTTCCCTAAAGAGTCAAAATCACTATATGTGTTACACTACCTGAACTGCATTTTTAATGTAAGGAACCATGTCTATAAGAACATGATAAGAAAATAATCATATCATTTCCAAACTGCTAGAAGTTGTCGCAATATTGTTTCATGAGTCACTTGTGTTTCCTGAAAAAAAAAAAGAATGATATCATTATGGAAAAGAGCTCTTTAAAAAGTCTTTATTATTCAGCGTGTACTCCCACACAATAAACACCACCTCTCAGGTTATTGCTAATGTTTGCACAATTCCCTGAAAACGACAGCAGGGAGGGCCGACAAATCCTCGCAACGCACACTGTGTCCGACTCTTTAAACCAAACAATTTATTCAAATCCCCCAGAGATAGCGCGGCCCAAACAAACAAACGCAACAAAAGAGAAGAAAATGTATTCTCCCCGAATATGATTGTTGTGTGTGTGTGTGTGTGTGTGTGTGAGAGTAGGTAGGAAACTGGGAAGAGGGGGTGCAGGAAAGAGCGAGTTGGGGGTTTTCATATTCAATCGCGGCTCCAGTTTCATTGTTGTCAGATGTTTTTTTCTCGAGTCAAAGAGGCCAAAATAAGCACACGCACACACACACACAGTTTTGTGGCACTATCTTTGTGGGGACCCGTCATTGACATAATGCATTCCCTAGCCCCTTACCCTAACCTTAACCATCACAACTAAATACCTAACCTTAACCCTTACCCTCACCCTAACCATAACCTAATTCTATCCCTAATCCTAAAACCAAGTCTTAACCCTCAAACAGCCCTTTAAAGTTGTGGGGTCCAGCATTTTGGCCCCACAAAGCTGTCAGGACCCCACAAGTATACTGGACTCCCGGTTTATGGACCCCACGAATATAGTTAAACAAGAACACACACACACACAAGCACGCACACACACGCACACACACATGCACACACACACACACACACACACACACACACACACACACACACACACACACACACACACACACACACACACACACACAGAGGGAGAGCTGCTCAGAGGGCAAACACTCTCAAGAGCAGTTCCTCCTCTCATCCTCTCTCCTGTTTCCTCTCCCCTCTCGCGTTTCCTATCCTCTCGTTCTTTTTCGTTTCCTTGTCTCTCCTCTCCTCTGGTTTCCTATCCTCTCCTCTGGTTTCTTCTCCCCTTTTCTTACCTCTCCTCCTTTCCTTTCCTTTCCTTTCCTTTCCTCTCCTCTCATTTTCTCTCTCATTTTCTATGCTCACCTCTAGTTTCTTGTCTTCTATTGTTCCCTCTCTTCACCACCTTTTTCCTCTCCTCTCCTCACGTTTCCTCTTGTTTCCTCTCCGTTCCTCTTTTCTCCCCCTTTTTCTCTCCTCTCAGTGTCTCAGAGGAGCAGGTGTTGTCATAACACTTTACTGCTGAGTCAGACTAGACACTGAAAACCGGTTGCCAAGGTCAACAGTGTCTGTGGGCTGTGTGAACGCGTGCACACGCACAAGCACAAGCACACACACACACACACACACACACACACAGACACACACACTGACTCTACACTAAACTCATAACCACTAAAACACACAGGAACGTGGCCAGGTTAGCTCAGATGGTAGAGCAGGCGCACATATATAGAGGTTTACTCCTCGACGCAGCGGCCGCAGGTTCAACTCCGACCTGCGGCCCTCTGCTGCATGTCATTCCGCTTCTCTCTCCACTTTCATGTCTTCATCTGTCCTGTGGAATTAAAGGCCTAAAATGCCCACCAAAAACACACACACAGAGGAATACACATCATCGCCCCCATCACAGCTGGCCTACATCAGCCTCTTAATTGACATTCCTGAACTGTTAGCGTTGCGATTACTCCACCAATGCATAATTAATGTCAATCATTACGGTGGGGAGGGGGGGGGTCATGTATTATTCACAGCAGCTCCGTGTGGCCACTTGCCACCATTTGTTCCACATGGTGTCAGCTAAGTGCGTGTGAATGAGAGAGCAGAGTGGGTGAAAGGTTAAATAGAGAGCGGAGAGAGAAAACAAATGCACCTTGTACAAGCTTTGGCAGTACTGCACTGCAGTTATAATCTATATTTTTGTAATAATAATGTGTCAATGTAAAAGGTGTCCCTGGTAGTGATGAACCTGCAGAGACTGATCATCTGAATCTGCAGCTCCTCTCGGCTTTACTAGAGCTTGAAGGTGCCATGGCATGAAAATGTCACTTCATGAGTTTTTTTTAACATTAATATGCGTTCCCCCAGCCTGCCTATGGTCCCCCAGTGGCTAGAAATGGTGGTAGGTGTAAACCGAGCCCTGGGTATCCTGCTCTGCCTTTGAGAAAATGAAAGCTCAGATGGGCCGATCTGGAATCTTCTCCTTATGAGGTCATAAGGAGCAAGGTTACCTCCCCTTTCTCTGCTTTGCCTGCCGCCCACAGCTGCCCAGAGAATTTGGCCTGCCCATTAGGAAATAGAGCTACAACTGTGGCTGCAAGCTGGTCAAGGCCACACCCCCACCCTCCACCTTGCCCCACCCTCTCTCCTCCTCAATAGCTACAGACACAGAAATGGCACATCCTAAGGAAAACTCATTGTGTGACTTGCTCTAGTGGCTGGCAGGGATGGACTGGGGCTAAAAAACAGCCCTGGACTTTCTCCTAAATAGGCCCACCATCTGGCCATTCACCCTCAGCCGTGCACGACAGACACTAGCCAGGATGTCCTGATACTATGCACCAGTACTGTAGCCTATCAGACAAGGTATTCTCATCAAGTAACATCTTAAAACCAATGCTGATAAATGGGGTTGTGTTTATTAGCCATTTGCAGTTGGTACCATCTTTACAACTAAACACTCTCTGTAGAGACAGGTGTTTAGGCTTTTGCTGAGGGTGGTAAGCAAGAAAATGTTCCAGGCTGTGACTATCTGACTTGGGCCGTGTGAAATATTGTGATGTAGAGCATCCTGGGACATCCTGGCACTTCCCTGCACTCTCCCTCACATCTTTTGTGCTGCAACTATCTTCAACCTGAATAAACAAATGCTTTTAAAGATAGGATTTGCTATTATTTATATATGTGTTGCTTTGTGTTAAAGAATTAGCATTGAATAACCTATTTAATATTTTGTCAATGTCATATTACACTTTTGATTCATATTAAGGCTGTGAAATGATGAAAATGACTAGGCCCTATCAATGTTGTCTGTGAAGCTTTCACAAACAACAACCAGGTCTTTGCCAGTTCCACAATAGTAAACGCAAATATGAAAGACAAAGAAAAACTGCACTCTGATGGAACAGACAGAAAGTGCAAGCTAGGATTTTTGGTTAAACTTTTGGTTAAATTTGGTGAATTATTTAGCCCCCTCCCCAGTTTGTTAGAACGTTTAGAGTGGTACCAATGCATGCCTGATGTTTTCCCGTTTTATGTAATACCATAATCTTCATCCTAGCAGCAAAAGTGAGTTCACTACAACCTCTCATATACAACCAAGTGAAATCGCGGCCAACCTGCTATTAATTTCTAACGCGTTTAATGTTTCAAATGAACCGATAATAACAGAAATTATTAAACACGTTAAGTTTGACAGCACTAAATGGCACGATAATTTTCATAATCATGATGCACATGTTGATAGCTGACTATGCAATTTGCTAAGATAGGGATAAAAGCAGCCTATTATAATGTGCCCTGCTCCCAGTGTGGCCAACTCTTTTCAAATGAAAGTCGCTGGCACCAGCTCCAAAAGTCGCTAAAAGTCGCTAGATTACGTCATACGCTCATTTGCATATTTGTGACGTCATTACGCAATCATTTGTATAAGCTTAGTGGTTGTGTCAGCAAAGTAGATAGAAAGAAATAGAACTCTTTAGCCAAATAATCACAAATTCAATACAGGAATTTATTTTACCTTATAATTATAACTTAGGTAGCCTATCTTTGAAGTAAAAAAAAGAAATTCTACAAAGGGATGGAAAAAGATAAGCGGCGTCTTTCTCCCGTCGCGTCCTGCTGTCTCTTCTACCTACACCCAAGGGGGGAAGCAAGCGTCTGGTTTGCGTAGCTCCTATGGCGACATTTTGATGCTAAGAAGTGATCACCCGCCGTTAGCATTCCATTGACTGACATTCATTCTGACGTCACTTTGACAGCGAATAACTTTACATCTGAAGCGTTTAAAGACTCTATTCGTCCGTTGTTTATTTCTAAAGAAACACGACAATGTATAAAAGGCTCCATTACCTTGTACCTCACGTTATGGCTCCGTAGCAGACGCTTTTATAACAATAGGCTAACGATTGTGTCATAACCACGCGACTTACTGTCGCATAGTAGAGGAATTACCGTATAGTACAGGAGAAGCTCGCAGGCAGTTTGGATTTACATGAGCTGTTTAGGTTTAATTACTAATGTTAACTAGCATTTTAGTTAGCAATAATTAGCCTGTGCTTATGTTATCTCCTTACATATACCTACGCTCTCCGTCTCTGAAAGATTGGGAATGATTGAGATTTCTCTTGGCACAGCTACCAGAAGACTTACAACTTTCAGACACGTTGCTCACGTCACATTTACGTTGTCTCTCTCAGTTGGAGGCTGCGCAGTAAAGCTGGCGATCACCGGAAAAGTGCTTCTAATAGCCTTCACTGGTCTCCGTCCAGAGCAACGGGATCTGTTAGTCCACTCTTATATACTGTCTATGCCTACACCGTCCCCGCACACCCTGTCCCCCCTCGGCTCCTCCCTTTCTAACTGCCTGCGCACTGTGTGCAGTGCTGCTGCACATGTGGAGAGAGGGGAGAGGCTGCTCCTCGGCTCCTCAGTCACAGAACAGAAGACTGTTTTGGCAGTTACAGGAGAGAAATACCTTGTGTGCTCGCTGGTCGCTAGTCGCTTTTTTGAAAAAATGGTGATAGCCAGACAAGTAGGCCTACTCTTCTTCCTCAGATTCTTTTACCCGTAGCATATACAGTAGGCTAAGTGATCGTATTAGCGCCCCATGCTGTTGGCTGTTAACTTTTTTTGTGCCGACGGCCGTCGGTTGGGCACAGATTGTCAGTCCGTCCCTGGTGGCTGGAATTCTGCACCAAGGCTGAATTTCCTATATAAAAGAGACTTCAGATACAGTATTAGGGGACCACTAAGGTCTATATAAAAGAGACTTCAGATACAGTATTAGGGGACCACTAAGGTCTATATAAAAGAGACTTCAGATACAGTATTAGGGGACCACTAAGGTCTATATAAAAGAGACTTCAGATACAGTATTAGGGGACCACTAAGGTCTATATAAAAGAGACTTCAGATACAGTATTAGAGGACCACTAAGGTCTATATAAAAAGAGACTTCAGATACAGTATTAGGGGACCACTAAGGTCTATATAAAAGAGACTTTGTATACAGTATTAGGGGACCACTAAGGTCTATATAAAAGAGACTTCAGATACAGTATTAGGGGACCACTAAGGTCTATATAAAAGAGACTTCAGATACAGTATTAGGGGACCACTAAGGTCTATATAAAAGAGACTTCAGATACAGTATTAGGGGACCACTAAGGTCTATATAAAAGAGACTTCAGATACAGTATTAGGGGACCACTAAGGTCTATATAAAAGAGACTTCAGATACAGTATTAGGGGACCACTAAGGCCTATATAAAAGAGACTTCAGATACAGTATTAGGGGACTACTAAGGTCTATATAAAAGAGACTTAAGATACAGTATTAGGGGACCACTAAGGCCTATATTAAGAGACTGCATATAGTAAGGGACCACAGGCCTATATAAAGTCACTTCAGATACAGTATTAGGGGACCACTAAGGCCTATATAAAAGAGACTTCAGATACAGTATTAGGGGACCACTAAGGCCTATATAAAAGAGACTTCAGATACAGTATTAGGGGACCACTAAGGCCTATATAAAAGAGACTTCAGATACAGTATTAGGGGACCACTAAGGTCTATATAAAAGAGACTTCAGATACAGCATTAGGGGACCACTAAGGTCTATACAGTATAAAAGCATCCAAAAAGCAGCATGTCATAGGACCTTTAAAAGTGAGTTGTAGCTCAATGTTTATCTGTCCGGCCACAACTTTACTGTTCTGGTTCACTCTGAGGGCCCAGAGAGTCCGGCGATTCGCCACAGGGTTGTTTGGCGGTGTGGCGTCACTCAAACGACCCATTTGTGTGACGTCCTGTTGTGTTTTTTTTAACCCTGAATGACTTTAAATTCCACAGTTACTGTTTTCCGTCAGATCGTTTATAGCAGGGGCCTTCAACATTTTGAAGCTAAGAAGGCCTCAGTTGAAAAAGAGCAGGCACCCCTTACTATATGTAGTGTATGAAATAGAGTTGCATATTAAACTGGGCCTACAATAACGTGTAGGGCTACCTAGGGCCTAAACATTTTTTATGGTGCATAAAATACCAAGCTATTAAAATAATAATTGTTGACATTTTAATATATTTATACATCACATTTACACTAATGTTAGAATGTGGCAGTGAATTCTTAATCTTAACTGTATCTGTGGATGGCTACCTACAGTACCTATAGGCATATAAGCCTATCATCAATGTCGTGTTAATTAAAAAAATATTTATCTTTACAAATAATATGTTGGAAGTTTTTTGTTTTTGTTTATTTTTGAACAGTAATTTGGTGCCCCCGCTGCAGCAACTCTGAGGACCCTGGACCCCCTGTTCAAGACCTCTGGTTCAAGATGTCAACATTTCCGTGGTGTTTTAAAGCTCTCTTGTGGCAGCAATAGAGGCAGTGATGTTTCCTGTTTCCTGTACGGGACTCTCGCACCGCCTTAAAAACTCACTGACAAGTCAGATCGCCGGTTACACGATTGGCCACCGCAGCGTGACGTCAGGTAGCCTTTCTCTAAAAGTTGAGTACGTCTTAACTTTTTGAAGCAGGAGGCTATGTTTCTTTCCAGATCCTCCCTGCGGCCATAGGCGCCGATACTGAGCACCCACGTGTGCCAGACTGCCAGTAGGCTACATTCATTTAAAATTAAACATTGCAGTTGGTGCTAAGTGGAGCGTCTGTCATAGTGGGATTGGCTTTGTCGCTGTCAGTCCCCTGCTCCATATCCTATCCACCAATCACAGCGTCTCTCGGATGAAAACGCCTCTTTAGTGACCCGCCCCCTCCGTGTCAGTTAAACTTTTCATCTCCAATCCTATCTGTATTTTTGAGAAATGGCACTGTCCTGAGTTGAAAGACTTATTATCGAGTTAATACGCGCGTGTGTTCGTGTCGGCCGCTGTCCATTTCCTAAGATTCTGAAATGCAAATTTTTTTTGACTACTCTTTTTTTTTAAAGGGCATGTGCCCGTGAGCACCCACGGAGGAAAACATAAATCGGCGCCTATGATAGAGGAAGACTGACAGCTCTAATATACATGTTATAATTCATTTACAAGACCGTCAAAGGGAGATGGCTATCTCTCTGCCCTGTCAGACGTTGCTCTCCTTCTCCTCTGCCTCCTCCGTGCCCGGTGTGTGCGTGAGTGACAGCCCAGTTAGCGAGCTTGTTACGTTACACCCTGCAATCTCTTGTGGAGCATTATAACTTCGCAAAAACCACAGGTTCCAGTTAATCTTATAATGGATATGTGTGTTGTGTTATTTAAACAAACGATCGGGGAACTAAACGCCTCTTGTCCGCGAGTCTCCTGATAGAGCTCCAGCCAGCTCACAGCGAGGTCTGTGAAGGTGGACAGGACGACGTCAGACTGTGGAGCTTCTTAAAATCCAACACAGTCGGACAAAATTTGCCATTAGCCATCAATTTTCGTAAAACGGCCCATATTTGAGCTCTACATAGTTGATTTCTCAAGAAGTCTCAGAAGTGAATTTAGTTTGCGCAGCCATCCTGGTTGGGGATGTGACCATTTTAGACGAGAGGGAGGAGTAAGGGAGGAGCCATGTTACATTACACACTGTCACTGGCAATCACATCATAGCCACATAGGCGTGGCATCACGATGGTGGCTCTCGATGATATCGTACATCGGCTCAACCCTATGTTGGACTGACAGCAACACAAAGACTCCCGATGAATAAATCAACTCATCAGGTGACGATGTTTCAACGTTGTGTCCACAAGTCGTTTCCCCCCCAACTGGACCAAATACATCATTTAATTGCAGGTTTAAATATGGAAATGGTAAATGCTTGCTACCTGATAGTCTTCCCCTCTCTCAGGTCGTACAGGGAGAAGAAGATGTCCGTGTCTTCTCCGATGCTGTTGTAGGTGAAGCTCTTCAGGTTGACCAGCAGGTGGTGCGGTACTGGAACTCGACACGGCTCCCCGTGTCGCTGCCGGGTACTGTCACCCTGGAAATAAAACAAGCATTATGGGAAAATCTACTGTATCTGTGGGCCTTTAAGTCAGTCCTGTGTAGATATTACAACAATTATAACAAATATAATGAGCTACCATAGAAATATGTATGACGTGTATCAGATAAATGTCTCACAAAAAGGGAGTTGACATGTAAAGTACTTCAGAAGACTCGAGTGAATGTACATGAACACATTACTGCAGTGTGTGTTTGTGCGTTACCTGTGTGGTGCTCTGTTGAACACTGTGTCTGCTGGACAGATGCTGGGAGAAGAGACAGACACAACACATTACATCACGTTGTCTCCTCTCCTCTCCTCGTCTCCATTCTCCCTTCATTTCATCACCTTTACTTATTCCCTCTCCTCTCTTTCTTTCCTCTCTACTCTTTTCTTCCTATCCTCTCGTTTCCTCTCCTGCCTTTTGTGTGCAATCCTTTCTTTTCCTCATTTTGTTTCCACTCCTCGTCTCCTATCCTTCCTTTCCCTTATTTTACTCACCTTTCCTTATTTCCTTTCCTGTCCCCATTTCCTCTCCTTTCCTTTCCTAATTTCTTCTTTTTGGCTCCTCTCCTGCCTTAGTTTCTTCTCCTTGTCTTGACTCCTTTCCTTTCCTTGTCTCTCCTCTCCTGTCTTCCTAACCTCTCATTTCCTTTTCGTGTCCTTGCCTACCTTTGTTTTCTCTCCTTGTCTCCTCGACTCTTTGTATCCTCTCGTTTCGTCTCCTCTCCTCTCATTTCCTCTCCTCTCCTTTCTTCCTATCCTCTCATTTCCTCTTCTTGTGTCCTTGCTTACATTTGTGTTCACTCTTTGTCTCCTCGACTCTCATTGTATCCTCTTGTTTCCTCTCCTCTCCTCAGGTTTCCTCTCCTCTCCATTCATTTCCTATCCTCTCATTTTCTCTCCTCTCCTCTCCTCTCCTCTCCTCCTTTCCTTTTCTTCCTATCCTCTCATTTCCTCTTCTTGTGTCCTTGCCTACATCTGTTTTCACTCTTTGTCTCCTCTAATGTTATCCTCTCCTCTCCTCCGTTCAGTTCTCTTCATTCAGAAAAAGCTTGAACTCCGTGGAGACTCATTACTCCGACTTGTCTCTGTAAATCTCCCGAGCGGCTGCGTGTGAAGAGAAGGAGCGAGAAGTTAAAACCCGTTTGATGAATTGGAGTAATGACTGTCAAATATTCCAACCTGAGCAGAACATTAACGCCGGCCTGCAGCCGCTCCCTCGTTCACTTCTCAGCACTGAATCATTCCAGGTAACTCATCACAAATGTTTCGCTTCGATGCGCACGGCTGGTGTTAGGAAAACATAATGAGAACCGCTTCATGCAAACACAACCCCCTTTTTACTTTATGGACATTACACAGTATTATGAACGGTATATGTTGTCTCTGTGAAGCCCTTTGGTGCAAACTTGTTTGCTTTTAAAGTGCTATATAAATGAAATAAACTTGAAACATATGTTTGCTGGCCACTGAGCAGCTCCACTGGGGTTAAGGGCCTTGCTCAAGGGCATTTCAGTGGTGGTAATGAGGGAGGGACAAGCTCTGCTCTTTCAATTTCCCCACCAAGATTTTATCCCACTGGTCTGGGGATTGAACCACTGATCTCCCTGTCCCAAGTTTGCTTCCTTAACCCCTAAGCCACCGCTGCCAAATATCGTGATCTGCCCAACAAATAAATGCTCTTAGTTTTTTTATATTTACAGTGAATTGTCTTGTTATTTATATAGTTTTTAATGTATTATTTTGTTGCTTCGTTTGTATTCTAGTCGTTTTATTCCTCCGCTGCTGAAACATATTCTGCAGATGATGATGATGTAAATCCACCACAGGGATCAATGACGTTTAATATTAGCTTGTGTTTACTTCAACTTGACCTTTTCCTCGGTCAAATGTAATAACTTGAGATCGAAGCGAAAAAGGAAATGACTAAAAGGTAAACAGTTTACCACCAGGGAAGCATTTGAATTATAATTTCATATCCGTCTCATGTCAGTGTAACTTTCTTTTCTTTCTGTCTTCTAGCTTCTTGTTTTTCTGATCTCACACTTGTGCGGGGGTTAAAGTGGGACATGGAAGGGGTTAAAGTGGGATGTGTCAGGTGGAGAAAACCTAAAATCTGGGGGGAAAATGGTGAAAATACCACACCAAAATGGCATTCTCAAATTTGAATTTAACACTAGGCTACTTTAATAAAGTCTCTTACCACCACACAGCGAACACTAGCGATGCTAAGCCGACGTCAGGACCAAACGTTAGCGATTGGTTATGGCAGATCCAGAGTGGCTCTGGGCAGATCCAATAGTTTTAAACTTCAACAGAGTACCCGCCTTCAAGGAAGTTAACACTTGTCATGGAGAGTGGCTAGACTCTCTGTAAAAATGAAATGGACCAGAGTCTGGTAGGACCAGACTAATGTACCAGAGTCTGGTAGGACCAGACTAATGTACCAGAGTCTGGTAGGACCAGGCTAGGGCAGAACAGCATCACCAAAGTGTTTTAACCAAATACTCTCTGGTCCAGCTCAGGTGAAACACACGGTCTACGGACAACGGGATCTTCACCTGTTCAACTGACTTTAACAGATAGTACGCGACTGTCCTGCTTTTATTACAGACGTGTGAACTCACCACAGACGCTTGGCCTGTTCATGGACTCACGATGCACACTGCTGGGAGTGAATAGGGGAAACACTGGAATGGATGTTTGGTGTTATTTTAAAAGAACAGGAAACACTGATTGTAGTATGAAACTGCCAATTATATTAATTCACTTGTTAATCAAAGGTGCTGCAACGCTGTTCCGGATCGTTCCTGGCCACTTTAACCCCTGCTCTCGTGTAAAGAGAACAATGTGGGTCTGAACTAGTATGTGATGTAACTGAAAATGGCCGTTATATTATCTTTCATAGATGTTTTTCTCTCTCTTGATGTTCTCTCTGTTTCCCACCTTCCATCGTACCAGCGACCAACTTCACCCCTTTATCTCTCTTTAATTTCCCTTTCTTTCATCTTTGTCTCCAGATCAGTATCTAAGCAACGGAACAAAGGGGGAATCACCGCGGCTACAGTGTTTGACTGGTGCAGCTCAGCTATTTAAAGCCGTACTGATGTAAGACACAGAACATCATGTCTTACTAAGAGAAACCGAGAACAAACAGGAATACGCCTCGCACTGCACATACTCACAGCTAAATCAAATTTTTTGTATTCAATATTTCTTAAAACGGCCGTGGATGTCTGAACCAGACTGAGTCACAGGTTATCCATCCAGAGTGTGGAGAAAAGTTTCAATTTATGTCTGCATTTGGCATTTGATGTCGCACATTTTACATCTGAACATAGAAAAAAAATACTCTCACCATTGTTGGTGACATTAGTGTCTAAACATGTCGTGTCAGTAATTTAGAGATGAAAGAAAATGCAAAGTATCTTTTAAAGTGCTCCTATTATGTTTTTTGTCTTTTTCTTTTTGTCTTCAAAGGGACTTACCATCTCCAACAGAAAACACTGTTCACCAACTGCTCCAAACAGCTCTATTGTAGTCCAGCCTTTACTTCAGAGACAAACGTGGTCACTTTGGAACACACGTTATAATGCTCGCCTAGCTGCTAGCGTGGCACGCCCTCATACTCTGCTTCTGACTGGCTAGTAGTCCTTACCTAGATACTGTCAGGGCACG